>NW_012267779.1:27940-30159 GCF_000151885.1 Dipodomys ordii | reverse complement strand
CAGGCCCAGAGTTCAGGCCCCAGAACCAACCAAAAAAAAAAAAAAAAAGCAGGCCCAGGTTGTTCATGCCTCGCTCAAAGTGGTAGAGTGCCAGCCTTGAGCACCAAGCTCAGGGACAGGACACCACTATCCGGTGCAAGAATCCTAACTGCACTATCTACCATGCAGAGGATAGAGGACCCATAGAAAA
Organism: Dipodomys ordii; assembly: GCF_000151885.1. NCBI lineage: Eukaryota > Metazoa > Chordata > Mammalia > Rodentia > Heteromyidae > Dipodomys > Dipodomys ordii. The sequence goes on along the minus strand of NW_012267779.1, from coordinate 29,969 downwards.
CCTGTGAGAAAGCCAGTGCTGGTGGCTCACGCCTGTCATCCTAGCTACTCAGGAGGCTGAGATCCGAGGATCAAGGTTCAAAGCCAGCCCGGGCAGGGAAGTCCATGAGACTCTTATCTCCAATAAAGGACTAGAAAACGGGAAGTGGCACTGTGGCTCAAGTGGTAGAGCGCTTGCTTTGAGCTGAAGAGCTGAGGGACAGCGCCCAGGCCCAGAGTTCAAGCCCCACGACCGACCAAAAAAAAGAAAAAAGAAAAAAAAACCTGTGAGACTCACGGGTCAAAATATCATGCCACCAAACACATGCCCTCGCCCCAGTGAAAGAGTGCACACATTTCAGTCTACCACACTCACTGGGAAGAGCAACACTGGCTTACCTTGGCAAGAGCAGGCAAGCTGTCTTTATTCTCTTCTGACAGGCAGGCCACCCTAGAAACTGATGTGATTCAGTGGACTCCCATGGGGCTGACTGACCTGCCTCCAGTCCACTCATCCCAGACCCACTTCCGTCGGACCAGGTCAGGGGACAATGTCCCCCCCTTCCCTGGAATGGCGAGTCTTTTAACTGCCAAGGGCCATTTGGATACTAATAACATCATTAGTGGGCTATATAAAATTATCAGTACAGGCAGCCAGCCACCAAGAAGCACAAGTCTGTTCCATCATGTACCAAGTGATTTCACCAGGCCTTAGAGAGCCCACAGGCCAGACGTTCCTCACCACTGAGGCAAATGGAGAAAAGAGGAAGCCAGGCACTAGTAACTCACGTCTGTAATTCTAGCTACTCAAGAGATAGAAACCTGAGAGATCAGTGTGAAGCCAGCTCAGGCAGACAAATCCATGAGTGGTGGAGGGGGGGGGGGGGGGCGCGTGCGCGCACACACACAGACAGAGACACACACACACACACACACACACACACACACACACACACGTGCACTGCTCCTAAATCTTGAACTCAAAGCCTAGATGCTGTCCCTCAGCTTTTTTGCTCAATGGTGGCACTCTAACACTTGAGTCACAGCTCTACTTCTGGTCTTTTGGTGATTAATTGGAGATTAGAGTCTCAGGGCCTTTCCTGCCTGGACTAGCTTTGAACCATGATATGAAATCTCAGCTTCCTGAGTAGTTAGGATTATAGGCATGACCATGGGGGCCCAGCTATGTCCCTGAGCATCTTCCCTGGCCTGGGCGCTGTCCCTCAGCTCTTCAGCTCAAGGTTAGCGCTCTACCACTTAAGCCACAGCACCACTTCTGATTTTCTGGTGGTTCACTGGAGATAGAGTTTCAGGGACTTTCCTGCCCAGGCTGTCTTTAAACTGCTATCCTCAGATCTGAGTCTCCTAAGTAGCTAGGGTTACAGGCGACAGCCACAGGTGCCTGGCAATCCCTGAACTTTTTCCACTCAAGGCTAGCACTACCACTTGAACCACAATTTCACTTCTGGCTGTTTGTTGGTAAACTGGAGATAAGGGTCTCATAAGACTTTTTCTGATCAAGCTGTCTTTGAACCTTGATCCTTAGATCTCAACCCCCTCAGTAGCTAGGATTACAGGGGGGTGTGAGTGGAGGTGTGGCTCAAGTGGTAGAGCCTTGAGTAAAAAAAGCCCACCAAGCCAGGAGCTGGTGGCTCACGCCTGTAATTCTAGCTACTCAGGAGGCTGAGATCTGAGGATCGCGGTTCAAAGCCAGCCCAGGCAGGAGAGACCTTGAGACTCCTATCTCGAATAAAACCACCAGAAAGCCGGAAGTGGCGCTGTAGCTCAAGTGGTAGAGAGCTTGCCTTGAGCTGAAGAGCTGAGGGACAGCGCCCAGGCCCAGAGTTCAAGCCACGCGACTGGACCCCCCCCCAAAAAAAAAGAGCCCAACGAGAGCACAAGGCCCTGAATTCAAGTCCCAGCATCTGCACAAAAAAAAAATAAAATAAAAACAAGGGCTGAAGGTGTACTTTCAGCTCAAGTGGCAAAGCACCAACTAACCAAGCAGGCCAGAAGCATTGGCCACAGAGAGAATTATTAATTATCTCAAC
>NW_012267779.1:24525-26735 GCF_000151885.1 Dipodomys ordii | reverse complement strand
GGAAGTGGCGCTGTGGCTCAAGTGGTAGAGCGCTAGCCTTGAGCTGAAGGACAGTGCCCAGGCCCAGAGTTCAGGCCCCACGACCAGACCCAAAAAAACAAAACAAAACAAAACAAAAAACTCTAACAAAGCAAGTCAGAAAGTGTCGGGTGATTATTGATGCCACTCTGAGAAATTTAAAATTTCAATACAAATGGGAGGTCTAAATCAGTGTTCCTACTTTCTGGACTACAATTTATATTTCTTTTTTTTTTAATTTTATTTTATTTTATTTGTGAACATACTGTACAGAGGGGTTACATTTACATGGGCAGGATAATGCGTACATTTCTTTTTTTTTATACTTTGCTTATGTGGTGCTGAGGAATCGAACTCAGGGCCTCAGGCATGCAAAGCAAGCGCTCTACCACTGAGCCATCTTCCTAGCCCATGCGTACATTTCTTACCAAGCATTGCAACCTCCTCCTTTGGTTTACCCTTCACATCCCTTCCCAGCCTCCTCCCTCCCCCTACAATTTACATTTCTACAGAGAAATGTCAAAGTTAGGAATCAGGATTCTGCAGAGTGTCAATGGCTCCTGCCTGTTTAATCTTAGCTACTCAAAAGGCTGAGATTTGGGATCACAGTTGGATGCCAGCCACCAAAAAGCTGGAAACAGAGCCGTGGTTCAAGTGTTAGAGCACCAGCCTTGAGAAAAAAAACTAAGAGACAGTACGTAAGGACTGAGTTCAAGACCCAATAATGTCACCAAAAGGATTTTAACAAGAATTTTCATTGAAAAGACTGTCACCTTTACATGGTTTTTTTTTTCCTTCTATTTTTGAAGTTAAAATATTCTTTCTCAGCCAGGAGCCAGTGGCTCACACCAGTAATCCTAGCTACTCAGGAGGCTGAGATCTGAGGATGGCGGTTCAAAGCCAGCCCAGACAATAAAGTCCATGAGACTCTCATCTCCAATAAACCACCAGAAAACCAGAAGTGCACTGTGGCTCAAGTGGTAGAGCACTAGTCTTGAGCTAGTGTGGCCAGGCCCAGAGTTCAAGCCCCACAACCCACAAAAAAAAAAAAACTTTCTCAGTCAGTCATGGTAATGCACACATGCTATGTCAGCACTGGGGAGGCTAACACAGAATAATTCTCAGGGCAGTATGGACTTTGTTACAAAGCAAGAACAAGGCCTGGGCTGGGAAGTTGCTCATCAGTAGAGTGCTTGCCTCTCATGCATGAGCCCCTGGTTCGATTCCTCAGCACCACATAAACAGAAAAGGCTGGAAGTGGCGCTGTGGCTCAAATGGTAGAGGGCTAGCCTTGAGCTGAAGAGCTCAGGGACAGCACCCAGGCCTAGAGTTCAAGTCCTATGACTGACCAAAAAAAAAAAAAAAACACAAAAAGAACAAGGCCAAAGCCAAGACAAGGCCAAGTATGCCGGTTCAGGACTACAATTTGACCTACTCAAGAGATAGAGTTCCAGGCCAGAATAATAAAAAGTTATCAAGATGCCTATCTTATCCACCTCTGGCTGTGGTAGTGTGCAGTTATCATCCCAACCCAGGGGTAAACTTGAATGGGAGGACTGAGGCCCAGGTCAGCTAGGCAAAGAAACCCTCACCTAAAAGTAACTAAAGCCAAAGGGCTTAGGACATGGTGGAAAGCCTGTCTAGTAAGTGGTAGGCCCTAAGCCCATTTCCCATCTCCCCCGCCCTCCACACATACATATACACAACACACACACACATACTCCCCCCCCCCACAGACTAGGGATATAAAATTCAGTGGTAGAGCACTTGCCTAGCATGCATAAGGCCCTTGATTCAATCAGCACAAGAGGGAAAAATGGTATATGATAATTAAATAAGTTTTCCTTGGGACTTGGAAGGTGGCTCAGTGGTAGAGTGCTTGCCTTACATGCATGAGGCCCTAGGTTCAATTCCAGCACCACATAAGCAGAAAAATCTGAAAGTGGCACCATGGCTCAAAGTAGAGCACTCACCTTGAGCTGAAGAGCTGAGGGACAGCACCCAGGCCCACAGTTCAGGCCCCACAACCAGGAAAAAAATAAAGAAGTTTTCAGGGCTGGGAAGGTGGCTGAGTGTAGAGCACTTGCCTTGCATGCATGAGGCCCTGGGTTCGATTCCTCAGCACCACATAAGCAAAAAGAAAAAAAGGCCGGAAGTGGTGCTGTGGCTCAAGTGGTAGAGTGCTAGTCTTG
>NW_012267779.1:13489-15910 GCF_000151885.1 Dipodomys ordii | reverse complement strand
CGCACCCCCCACGAGAGGCACCACCGCGGGCCGAGGGGCCACGTAAGGGGGGAGCGGATGCGCGCGCACCGGGGCCCTCGCCGCCGCCGCCGCCATTTTGTTTCCTTGGCACAATGGGGCCAGAGTTAACGGCCGAGCGCGGGAGAGAGGCCGGTGGAGCAGAGAGGGAAGGGGAGGATGCGACGCTCGGGGGGCGAGGAGACCACGCGGAGGCCGCGGGGACGGCACACGGGCGACAACATCCTTGTCACCGTAACCCCCTCAGCCAGGAACCCGCGCAGGAGGAGGAACGGACGGAGGAGGGGCGGGGAGCCGGGCCCAGCCGCCGCCACACTGACGTTTTACCTTGTCGGCGACCCCCTTCCCCAACCGCAGCCGCCGTCACCGCCCTCCTGTCACAGCCCACCGGGGGTCTTCCCCTCAAAAGCCACGCGGTACAGCGCTGGGCGGCCGAATCCAACTGCAATGGCGAGGAGAGGAGGAGGAGCTGGGGCCGGGGGCGAGCGGGCGGGCGGGCGCGCGCCGGGGAGGTGCGGGGACACGTGACCGGCCGGGGCCCCGCCCCCCCCGGCTGCGCGTCGCGGCTCCACGCAAGCGCGGCCTCACTGGAAGGGCGGGACCTTCGAAATGGGCGGGGCGCGGCCTGCGCACGTGATGGTGGCGTCAGGGCCCGTCCGGCCCTCTTCGCGCGCCTTTGCTTTGGTCACGTGACGGCGGCGGCGACCAAAGGCCTTCGCCACGTGACAAGGACTTTGGGGAGGGGGGGGAGCCCTGCTTTCCCATCTATTGGTGGCTCTGCGTCACGTGAGGAGACTCCGGCTTTATTTTTTTCAATGGCGGTTGCGTGACGCTCGAGAAGGGGCGGGACCTCCAGGCGTCTGCGCGTTTGTGCGCCTGCGCGGGTTCCGTCTCACGTCATTCGGCCCGTAATACGCGGACGGCCACGCCTGCGCGGACGGCACGTGCGGAGGCTCTGTCCAGCGGGGCGGACCCGGCGCCTCTGCCTCCGGGGCTGTGTGCCGGGCACCTCCTCAGCCGAGCCAGCCCTCGCCGCAGGTCGACCCCGGGACTCGCCCCGGTGAGCGCCGCAGCTCTCCTGACTGCGACAGCGGCGGAGTCTACTGGCCGCGATCATCCGGGACCTCCCACCCACCCCTCTGACAGCTGGGGAAACTGAGGCCCAGACCAGCAAAGATCTGCTCCAAGAGCTCGCGTCTGGTTCGTGCAGTGCTCGCGCCTGACCTCCTAGCTCCTCAGGGGAGCTGAGATTTAAGGATCGTGGTTCAAAGCCAGCCCGGGTGAGAACGTCTGTGAGACTCTTTTATCTCCACTTAACTGACCGAAATCTGGAAGCGGAGCTGTGGCTCAAGTGATGGAGCACTGTATGTCTTGACGACACCCAGGCCCAGAGTTCGAGCACCAGGACTGACACCAAAAAAGGGGGGAAAAAAAGAAGTATATGCTGGACCCCATGGTTTTCTGATTTATTTACGTTGCGCATCGGCGTTTCTTGCTCCTGTTTAATGGTCGCTTTGTATTTTGGAGATCACAGCATTTTATGTTGCCCAGGCTGGCCTCGTACTTGTAATCCTTCCGCTTCCTCCTCTACAGTCTCTGCCCACGGTACCATACCTCTTAGGATGTTTAATAGGTCATATATTCACAGCTATAAAGTGAAATGTGAAACAAGACAGGGAAGAACAGGATTCACGTCCTCCCATGTTGGCATTCCTGTGCAGCTCCAGAGATAGATGGCTGGGTTTTCCACATAAATAAGCGACTGGAGTTAGCATCTGGCTATTGTTATTTTTACTCATTATGTCTCCCCAAATGAATGATGAGTTGTACTTGGGCAAAATTCATCCAATTGTATGTGGTTGAAGATCAACCGTGGCCAGATTGAGTAATGTACATAGTCCCATTTGAAGCCCCAACCAGGGAGGTAGTGGCTCTGAATGGCTCCGGAAGGAACAGGCACTTGTCCAAGTGACTTGCATAAGCAAACAGCGCTCCCAAGTGGCAGGACTGGAATGCTTTCTAGTTTTCCAGGTCTGGGGACAATCAGGGGTTCACTAATGGAGAAAGAGCAGTTGGGGCTGACTGCAGTTGGACAGATCTGTCATATTGGCCCAAAACACAGATAGCACATGCTTTCCACCAACATAATCTCCTAGCTGGGCTTGATACTCAACATTAGAACATTTGGCTAACATGCTACAATCCCTGGCTTCCAGTTTTTAGCACCAAGGAATAAAATGTGCAAAGCTTTCTCCATAGATGATGAAGAACTGGGCTGGGAAGGTGGCTCAGTGGTAGAGTGCTTGCCTTGCATGCATGAGGGCCTGGGTTCAATTCCTCAGCACCACATAAGCAGAAAAAGCCAGAGTGGCACTGTAGCTCAAGTGGTAGAGCGCTAGCCTT
>NW_012267779.1:2664-4449 GCF_000151885.1 Dipodomys ordii | reverse complement strand
ATCATTGGGCTTGAACTCTGGGCCTGGGTGCTGTCCCTCAATTCTTCAGCTCAAAGCAAGTGCTTCTACAACTTGTGCCACAGCACCACTTCCGGTTTTCTGGTGGTTCATTGGACATAAGAGTGTCACAGACTTTCCTGCCCAGGCTGGCTTTGAGCTGCGATCCTCAGATCTCAGCCTTCCAGCTACAGGCGTGAGCCACCAGCGCTGACATTAAATGTGAGATCCTCCTGCTTGCGACCTCCCAAGTGGCTGGAACTGCAGCAGTACGCAACCACACCCAGCTGTCATCACGTCCTGCTCTATCCCTTGCTATGGCCAGATTCACAGTTACTGGCTGAAGCTGAGTGGACATTAGAGCGATTCAATAACTTGACCAGTTAGTTACTCATGTTGGGACTAATAGCAAAGAGGAAGTGAGATAAAAATCTAGGTCACCAGAACCCAGGACCTACACCATTCCTGGATGAGACTCATTCTCTTCATGGCCCTGTCACTTCCCTGTGGCTTAACCCCACCGTTTGTGTGTGTGTGTGTGTGTGTGTGCGCGTGCGTGCCAGTATTGGAGCTTGAATTCAGAACCTTGTGCTCACCTTTAGTTTTTTTTCCCTCAAGGTTGGCATTCTACCAATTGAACCACAGGTCCACTTCTGGCTTTTTGCTGATTAAATGGAGCTAAGAGTGTCCAGGGGTTTGTCTGCCTAGGCTAGTTTCAAACTGCAAACCTTGGAATCTCAGTCTCCTAAGTAGCTGGGATTAAAGGCTGACTCAACAGCACCTGACCTTCAGTTTCACCTTTTCACTCTTCTACCAGCCTAACTGGTTCACGTTTGTTCCTGGTAGGGTCCTGCCTCAGGGCCTCCATACTTGCAGTTCCCCCAGCTTGGATTTTGCCTTTATCCTCAGCACTCAGATTCAACTGTGCAGACCCTCCAACCACAACACCTAATATTTCTTTGTACTGTGGAGTTGTGCTGGTGGCACGTTCCAGTTAATAATCACATTTTGGGGGGATTGGTTGTGGGACTTGAACTCAGTGCCTGAGTCCTGTCCTTGGACTTTTTTGTTCAAGGCTCGCCCTGGACCACTTTGAGCCGCAACGCCACTTCTGGTTTTTGAGAGGTTCACTGGAGATGAGAGTCTAAAGGGGACTTTTCTGCCCAGGATGGCTTCGAACCACCATCTTCAGATCTCAGCCTCTGAGTAGCAGGATTACAAGCGTGAGCCACCAGCATTTTTTTGAGACAGGGCCTCTCGCCAACTAGTCCTGGCTGGCTCCAAACTCTCAATCTTTTTTTTTTTTTTTGGGGTCCGGTCATGGGCCTGGGCGCTGTCCCTCAGCTCTTCAGCTCAAGGCTAGCTCTCTATCACGAGCCACAGCGCCACTTCTGGCTTTTTTTTTCTGCTTATGTGGTGCTGAGGAATCGAACCCAGGGCCTCATGCATGCAAGGCAAGTACTCTACCACTGAGCCACCTTCCCAGCCTTAAACTCTCAATCTTATGTTCTATGACTTCCCAATGCTGCGATTACAGGCAGGCACTACCATGCCCAATACTAGTATCGTTTTTGCTTAGTGGCCATTTCCTCTAAACTGTAAAGCCTCTAACACACACATACACACACACACACACACACACACACACACACACACAAATAGTGGCCATTTCCTCTAAACTGTAAAGCCTCTAACACACACACACACACACACACACACACACACACACACACACACACACACACACACACACACGGCCAAAGACCTGATAGACAATAGGACAGTAAT
>NW_012267779.1:0-1134 GCF_000151885.1 Dipodomys ordii | reverse complement strand
CCCCCCCCCCCCCCCCCGTGAGAGCCAGTGGGTCCACACCTTTCAGGCGTTGATCCAAATACTCAAGCAGCACTCGGATGATCTGCACAATGGCCAGAATGAGGGCACCAAACGCCAGCGATCCCGTGTGATACCTGCGATGAATCCGAGGCCGGGGGGTCAAGGGTGGAGCCAGAAAACTCACCCAACCCCCTCCTGTCAGCTCCCTGTCTTACCTGAGCGCCCGGCCAAAGGCAGAAAAGAGCGGGAAGGCAGGCATGTCATCTGGCTTCCGCAGGGCCCAGTAGTAGGAGGCAAAGGCCCCTGCCAGGGTGACCTGACCCAGCGCTAGCACAAAGTTGGCCAGCCAGAAGAACATGAAGGCATTGAAGATCTGCAGCCCCAGCAGAGCACGGTGATAGCCGGACTCACCACCATAGAAGGCGAACTGGCAGCGCCCATTGGGACAGAGACGCGACTCATTCAAGGAGGGGAAGTTCTGGGGAGGGACACGGTACCAAGTGAGAATACAGGGACCAGAAATTCACTGGGGGATGAGGGGAGGAATCACACTGAAGTCACAGAATTGAGGGCTCAGGAGAACGACTTGTAGAATGCACCTAAGGGGTACTAGAAGCAGGAGAGGCTATCAAATGGATCAAGAAAAAGGTCTAGTAGCAGGGGTGGGTAGGGTAGCACACTCCTGTAACACCAGCCTATGATTTGCCGAATAACCTCCAGGTGGGACAAGAGATTTGGAAACACCCAGGGGTCCGGGCAATAGCGACCCTCACCTCTCTAGTGACACCCACCTGAGGGTTACAGGTTTTCCCAACAAGTGGACAGGAGGCGTCATCGAAAATCTTATACACAGCTTCGTTAGAAGTGGACAGAAAGCTGGATGGGACATTAAGGAACTTGAGATGTTGGGATTGAGGATCCCAGGGCGTTATGGGAAGCCTTATTCCCACTAGGTTCCAGCCCTGCCCCCAACCACTTCCCGACACCCCAAAAGCTGCATACCACTTGGTCAAGTTTGTTATTGCCTTTTTTTTTCTTCCAGTCATGGGGCTTGAACTCTGGGCCTGGGCGCTGTCCCTCAGCTCTTCAGCTCAAGGCTAGCGCTCTACCACTTGAGCCACAGCGCCACTTCCA
>NW_012267778.1:20390-23429 GCF_000151885.1 Dipodomys ordii | reverse complement strand
GCTGAGGAATTGAACCCAGGGCCTCATGCATGCAAGGCAAGCACTCTACCACTGAGCCACCATCCCAGCCCCAGATTTTGTCTTTTAAAATGATGTCTTACCTTTGTCTTTTTCACTCAAGGCTGGTGTTCTGCCACTTCAACCACAGTTCTATGTCCAGCTTTTTCTGGATAAGAGTCTCGCTAACTTTCCTGCACAAGCTAGCTTTAAATTTCAATTCTCAGATCTCAGCTCCTAAGTAGCCAGGATTATAAGTATGAGCCACCAACCACCCAGGTTTTATTCAGGCATTTATTTCTATCTTTTTAAATTTCTTTGATTATTCTTATTTTTGTTCTGTTGAAATTGTTGTCTGAGATCTTATCCACTTAACTGTCTTTGAATCCTTTATTGTGAGATTGTTGACTTTGGGGAGGAATGAATATTGTCTTTGTTCTTTTTTCGCATTTCTTGTGTTTCAGTGTTTGTATCTGACACCGTCACTGGTTGGAGGTTTTACTCAGTGCTGTTTCCTTGGCTTTAGTTGTCTTCTTCAGGTAGTCATCTGTATTTCTTACTGAGGACCCTTCCCCTGATACATGCTAGGTTGCTAGGTTGGGGCATTGTGCCATGTAGGAGGGCAGCCCCTTGTCTCTGGGCATGTAGTTCTTCTTCTCCATGGCTGATGGCGAAGTGCCTGCTGTGGCTTTAGATGGGGGCAGTGGGAATGGGAGAGAGGGCTGCAAGCCCGTGCTCACGGGTCCTCACAGGCCAGGGGACTCTCGGAGAACAGCCTGGCTCAGGGTGCGTCGGTGGCAATGGCGCCACCTGTGCAGATCCTACTTTGTTAGGTGCAGCGTGAGCAGCCAGCAGACCCTGCATGTCCCTGTACATGGCCCTGTGTGAGTTCTAGGTGCTTTCATCCCTGGGAGGTTGTAGATCTAGACAGCTATGGGGCTGTAGGGGCCGAGTGGCTCCCACTTTCTGAACTGAAAACATGCTATGGGCCTCCATTTCTGCCCTCTTCCCACCCTCCTCTCTTCCCTCTCCTCCCACTTTGCCCCATTGTGGGGAGGGGTGGATACCTGACCACCTCCTTGGCCTCCAGGAGTCCTGTGCTTGTTTACTGCATGTGCTCCTCTCTTCTCAGGGAACTGCTCTCAAGTGACGCAATGAAAGAATACAACAGGGCTCGGGTCTACCTGGACGAAAACTACAAGTCGCAGGAGCACTTCACGGTGAGTCCTCATCTAGCCATGGTGTGAGCCCCAAGCAAAGTTAGCCTGGGTTTCAGTGGCCTTCCCATCTGAATAAATGAAGAGCTGGCTAGTCTGCTGTCAGTAGCACAATGCAACTGTCCCGAATTAAAAGGCCACTATGTCCTGCTGCCCAATGGATGATCTGGATCCACAGAGCATGCACAGGGGTCTGGGGTTGCCTCTGTTACTGGCATGTGCCGGCTAAGTAGGGGCCTTTATCCTTGGTGTCGGGGTGTGGGGGCTCTCAGAGAGGCCTGGAAGGTTTTGGCAGTTCAAGTCCTGTGTCTCATGGACTCCCTTTGGATTGGATCAGCTGCCCCTCCTTCCTGCGCCTTGGTCTCCCTATGTTACAGTGTCATGCTTGTAAATCCTCACTACTGTCTGTCAGCATGTCCCTCCCTGCCCAGCCACCATTTGCTGGTGCATGGAGGGATGACCGCATGTCAGAGCTGGGACAGACACACGTGTACAGGGCCACGGGGTGTGACCTGGGCTTGTTCCTGGACTAAAGACCGCAGACAGGTTTCTGGCTGGGTTTGAAGTGTCTGATATGTCTCATGGCTGAGACCATCTCAGGTTTGCGGTGTGTTGCAGTAGCTGAGGCTTCAGACTTTGCAGCGTCATGCTGGGCGTCTTTGCCGTAGCCATGTTTCTCCACGCTCCCATCTTCCCCAGCTCCAACTCCGCTATGCCATGGAGGCCTGGACACCAAGGCTGGTGTCTGTGCTAAGGACAGGGACAGCTCACCACGGCTGCTTCCTCTTCCTCTTCCTGTGTCCTCTCCTCGCCCTGTTTTTTTCTCCCCTCTCTGGATGCTGTCCTCTTTCAGGGTCCAGCTGTCTAGCTTCAGAAGTAGAACTTATGCAGATGAAAAGGACAAAACCAGGGCTGGGAAGGTGGCTCAGTGGTAGAGCGTTTGCCTTGCATGCATGAGGCCCTGGGTTTGATTCCTCAGCACCACATAAGCAGAAAAAATAAAAGCTGGAAGTGACACTGTGGCTCAAGTGGTAGAGCGCTAGCCTTGAGCTGAAGAGCTGAGGGACAGCACCCAGGCCCAGAGTTCAGGCCCCACGACCGGATCCCCCCCCAAAAAAAAGAAAAAAGAAAAGGACAAAACCTGTAATACAAACAGGTTGGGGTGAATTTCAGACTAGGCATTGCGGAAGACATGATTGAACTGGAAGAGAGCAGTAGGGATGTTCCAAATGAACCAGAGAACAGGCTGTGGGCCTCTGAGAGAGCAGGGCTTAGGAGGCCATGTGTGACCTGACACACCTTTCTGGGGCACTGAATGCTGACCTCTTCACAGCTGTCCAGCCCTCCATGTGTCAGAGGCTTGGGTGCCACCTCTATGTGTCCTGCTGGAGAGAACTGGCAACGTTGAAGGCTACGCGCTGCCAGCCCGGCAGCCCCCTGGCTCCAGAGATTTCTAGATTTAATCTTTGTAAGATTGATGGTATCAGGGCAGTATTTTTAGCTGAGTCTGGTTCAAATAATATGCCATTAAGTGAAAAAGGAAATTGAAGTGGATTTATCTTGTACATAAATGGTGTCATGGCATTAATAGGGATCAAAATATAGTGGCTTAAAGAAAAAAAATCAGTGAGCTATTTCAGAGTCCTGCTGCACAAGGTGTTGGTGAGGTTGTGTGGGTGTGTGAGTGCATGCACGCCTTTGTGCACGTGTATGAAGTGTGTGCGGGCTGCTGCTCCTGTTGGTGGGTCTGGGAGGATCTGTTACTCCTGTTGGTGGGTCTGGGAGGATCTGCTGCTCCTGTTGGTGGGTCTGGGAGGATCTGCTG
>NW_012267778.1:16618-17910 GCF_000151885.1 Dipodomys ordii | reverse complement strand
TGAACCCTGTGTGACTGTATCTCTGTGGTCAGTGAGGCCTGTGGCTGTATCTCTATGGCCAATGAAGCCTGTGACTGTATCTCTGTGGTCAGTGAACCCTGTGTGACTGTATTTCTGTGGTCAGTGAAGCCTGTGGCTGTATCTCTATGGCCAATGAAGCCTGTGACTGTATCTCTGTGGCCAGTGAGCCCTGTGTGACTGTATCTCTGTGGCCAGTGAAGCCTGTGACTGTATCTCTGTGGTCAGTGAAGCCTGTGTGACTGTATCTCTGTGGCCAGTGAAGCCTGTGTGACTGTATTTCTGTGGTCAGTGAACCCTGTGACTGTATCTCTATGGTCAGTGAACCCTGTGACTGTATCTCTGTGGGCAGTGAAGTCTGTGGCTGTATCTCTGTGGTCAGTGAGGCCTGTGGCTGTATCTCTGTGGTCAGTGAGGCCTGTGGCTGTATCTCTGTGGTCAGTGAGCCCTGTGTGACTGTATCTCTATGGCCAGTGAAGCCTGTGACTGTATCTCTGTGGTCAGTGAAGCCTGTGTGACTGTATTTCTGTGGCCAGTGAACCCTGTGACTGTATCATCTCTGTGGTCAGTGAACTCTGTGACTGTATCTCTGTGGCCAGTGAACCCTGTGACTGTATCTCTGTGGGCAGTGAACCCTGTGTGACTGTATCTCTGTGGTCAGTGAAGCCTGTGACTGTATCTCTGTGGTCAGTGAACCCTGTGACTGTATCTCTGTGGTCAGTGAACCCTGTGACTGTATCTCTGTGGGCAGTGAACCCTGTGTGACTGTATCTCTGTGGTCAGTGAAGCCTGTGGCTGTATCTCTGTGGTCAGTGAAGCCTGTGACTGTATCTCTGTGGGCAGCCTGTGACTGTATCTCTGTGGGCAGTGAACCCTGTGTGACTGTATCTCTGTGGTCAGTGAAGCCTGTGGCTGTATCTCTGTGGTCAGTGAAGCCTGTGACTGTATCTCTGTGGGCAGTGAACCCTGTGTGACTGTATCTCTGTGGTCAGTGAACCCTGTGACTGTATCTCTGTGGGCAGTGAACCCTGTGTGACTGTATCTTTGTGGTCAGTGAACCCTGTGACTGTATCTCTGTGGTCAGTGAACCCTGTGACTGTATCTCTGTGGTCAGTGAGGCTTGTGGCTGTATCTCTATGGCCAATGGAGCCTGTGACTGTATCTCTATGGCCAATGAAGCCTGTATCTGTATCTCTGTGGTCAGTGAACCCTGTGACTATATCTCTGTAGTCAGTGAACCCTGTGACTGTATCTCTGTGGTCAGTGAATCCTGT
>NW_012267778.1:9717-10093 GCF_000151885.1 Dipodomys ordii | reverse complement strand
GCAGCCTGCATTTCCCCTCTGCTGTGACACTGGCATTGATTGCAGCCCGCATTTACCCTCTGCTGTGATGCTGGCATTGTGTGCAGCCTGCATTTACCCTCTGCTGTGACACTGGCATTGTGTGCAGCCTGCATTTCCCCTCTGCTGTGACGCTGGCATCGTGTGCAGCCTGCATTTCCCCTCTGCTGTGACACTGGCATTGATTGCAGCCTGCATTTCCCCTCTGCTGTGACACTGGCATCATGTGCAGCCTGCATTTCCCCTCTGCTGTGACGCTGGCGTTGATTGCAGCCTGCATTTCCCCTCTGCTGTGACACTGGCATTGATTGCAGCCTGCATTTCCCCTCTGCTGTGACGCTGGCATTGTGTGCAGCCC
>NW_012267778.1:4879-8907 GCF_000151885.1 Dipodomys ordii | reverse complement strand
CCTCTGCTGTGACGCTGGCATCGTGTGCAGCCTGCATTTCCCCTCTGCTGTGACACTGGCATCGATTGCAGCCTGCATTTCCCCTCTGCTGTGACACTGGCATCATGTGCAGCCTGCATTTCCCCTCTGCTGTGATGCTGGCATTGATTGCAGCCTGCATTTCCTCTCTGCTGTGACACTGGCATTGATTGCAGCCCGCATTTACCCTCTGCTGTGACGCTGGCATTGTGTGCAGCCTGCATTTCCCCTCTGCTGTGACGCTGGCATTGATTGCAGCCTGCATTTCCCCTCTGCTGTGACGCTGGCATTGTGTGCAGCCTGCATTTCCCCTCTGCTGTGACCCTGGCATCATGTGCAGCCTGCATTTCCCCTCTGCTGTGACACTGGCATCGATTGCAGCCTGCTTTTCCCCTCTGCTGTGACACTGGCATCGATTGCAGCCTGCATTTCCCCTCTGCTGTGACGCTGGCATCGATTGCAGCCTGCATTTCCCCTCTGCTGTGACGCTGGCATTGACTGCAGCCTGCATTTCCCCTCTGCTGTGACCCTGGCATCGATTGCAGCCTGCATTTTCCCTCTGCTGTGTTACCGGCAGTGTGTACAGCCTGCATTTCCCCTCCGCTGTGATATCGGCAGTGCGTGCAGCCCGCATTCCGGCAGTGGCCTTGAGCCTGTGAGTGTGCCACCAGTTCCGGGTTTTGGGTGGGAGGAGATTTGAGCTCAAGGTTTCCTGGATCCACGGCCCGGCTGAAGGCCTGAGTTCCAGGTGTCCCATTTTCAGACCATGCCACCTGGCCAAGGCAGGGCACTGCTCCGCTGCTGAGGTCCTGCCTGCTCAAGCAGCGATTCTGACGATCCTCAGAGGGAGGGCATGCCTCAGCACTCACAGAGACCCACTGGTGACCATGTGCACAGGTTCCAGAGCTCACAGGACAAAGAGAGGACACAGGTGTGGGTCACAGAGGGTCACTAGCACCCCTGCCCCTAGCACCCTGTTCTGGGCCGCTGGGCATGGAGTGTGTGTGGACGACAAGGAGGTGCAGAGGAAGGCATCTTAGGAAGAGATGGACCTGGGAAGAATCCCGCATGCAGGGCAAGCACTGCTGTTAGCTCAGCTCCAGGCCCCAGTTCTGGCTGGAGGGTTCAGTGAGAGCGGTATGGGTGGTCAGGGCTGTGTGGAGTTCTTGGTGGTGCCTGAAGGACCCACACAACCATAGCCTGTCCTCAGCGAGCAGGTCATGTTGGGACGGTCACCCAGCAGACCTCGGCCAGGTCCCTCTGTGTTATGTGGCTGTGTGCTGGGTGTGGTGTCCGTGTGCAGGGGTGAGGCAGGCCAGGGGCGGTGGGGAGAACACCAAGCCGGCAGCACTGGCACACACAGGTGGCACTTTAGAGATTGGGTCGTCACAGTCCGATCACCAGCCCTTCTTTAGTGGGTGCTGAGAGCACAGAGAAGAGACTGGCGTGGCCAGGGCACCATACAGCAGTGCTGAGCCCCGTGTGTTCAGCTACACTCCAGAACACGACCACAAGCTGCAGCCACATCAGGGGTATGGGAAGCAGCTGCTGTGAAGGCTGGGGTGTGGCAGCCGCTCCCTGGCCGGGTGACAGGGCCCGCGCGCGATGGTGGGGGCCTGGAGAAGGGCTGAGTGTGGAGGAGCGGGGAGGAGCGTTCAGGGTGGGCAGGGCCCAGGGCTATGCCCCCCAAGGCCCCTGCCACCCTGCCACTCTCCCTGGGCTGTGCCCTCTAGGGGTGGTAGGCTGAGTGGGGCTGGTCTAGGGACCCAGCATCCAGACCCCATGTGGTAGCTCTGGAGGAAGCGAGGGGTCCCGTGGCACCACTTCTCGGGGGCCTTGGAGCTCCGTGCTCTACCTCTGGCAGACAGAAATCCCCATACCAACTACACCTCGGGGCAGCCTGTAATTGGGAGGATAGAGACCCCTACAGGCACGTAAGGTCTTTTCAAAAACATCTGTCTGAGAGATATATCCTTCCT
Organism: Dipodomys ordii; assembly: GCF_000151885.1. Lineage (NCBI taxonomy): Eukaryota > Metazoa > Chordata > Mammalia > Rodentia > Heteromyidae > Dipodomys > Dipodomys ordii. The sequence continues at coordinate 6,910 of NW_012267778.1, read as the reverse complement.
TGGGAACCTTGTCTATAAGGAAGCTGGGTCCAAACAGTGGGTGCAGGGTCCAGGGGACATTGAAGTACAGAGGCTGAGGGCCTGGGGGAGGCGCTCACCCTCCTTGGCTGGGCAGGGAGCCTGGGGGGTGGGGGAGGGAGTTTTGACCCTCCTCCAGCTGTGCAGGCTTCACCCCAGCCTCCTCCACCCCGGCCTCCTCCAGCTGTGTGGGCCTCAGCCCAGCCTCCTCCACCCCGGCCTCTTCCAGCTGTGTGGGCCTCAGCCCAGCCTCCTCTACCCATCTGGCTCACCCATTTTGGTTCACCTTTGGGAAGGCTGGTTGGTGTGTGCCCATGTTTGAAGCCCAATTTTCAACTCTCAGGGGAATCCCAGATTACATAGTTAACAGAAAGTATTAACTCCAGGAAAACCACAAAGCTGTCCAAGATAAGAATCACATTTATAAGTGTTTCTTTACCCACAGGACGTTTAGTTATAATGAGGTAAATAATGATCATTGGCTTAAGAACTGGTATGAATGTGCTGAGGATCGGGTTGGGGTGGAATGAATGGGGCATGGGAGTGAGGGAAAGACACAGTAGATAGCGAAGGGTGAACCCCGATTGTCCACTGGCAAAATTAGCAGTTAACGTTGGCATCTGGAGAGCCGAGAGGTCACAATACAAGCTTTCAAGAAAACCGAGTAACTGGCTCGGGAGTGGTTGGCAGGAGTTACGCCCAGCAGCACAGGGTCAGGACAAGGGTGCTTCTTTGTAGGAAAAGACCCCTAGGTCGTGGCATCAGACAGGGCGGTCATGCGGAAGGGCGGTGCTGGTGAAGGTGGTGTGGGCATGTGGGCTCCAGTGAGCAGCTCTCCCAGCCCGCAGCTCAGGTGCCTGAGGAGACTGGCTGTGAGCAGAGGCTAAACTCCTGGCTATGCTTTGTGCATCGGGAGAAGGGGTTGGGGTGTCGAGGGGTCCTGGTGGGGTTTGGCTGTTGGATGGGGAGGACGGGAAATGAAGACTGAGTTTCAAATGTAAAGGCCTGTTTGATCCGCCTTTTCAACTCTTGTTGAAATGAACACATGGCAAGAACCAGAAGCGGTTCATTCTTATTTCTTGACTCTGGTTCCTTTGTTTCTCCCAGCCCAAACTGTGCAGGGAGGGGTCCCCTGCTAGGTGCTAGTGTGGTGGGGGGTCAGGCCTGAAGGTGGCCTCCGGTGGGGGTTCCTGCATCCTGGCGGGAAATGGAGGCCAGGCGTGGCATGGCTGTTCCCCCCAGATAATTCCCTCACCTCTGAACACAGCCAGCACAGCCAGCTATACAAGGCGGCTTCAGATCAGTCTGACCAAGCTGACCTTATTGGAAGTAGCAAGGACAAAACCCTTCATGAACAGGCAGAATAGATTTTCTGATGGAAAAGAGTTTTTAATGTCTAAAATCCTGTAGTCAGTGGCCTGTAAGTTATCAACTTGTAAATGGTTCTGTTGGAAATTGGTATTTAAATAGCATCAACCATGACGCTAAGCATGAATTATTTAGAATATGTGAGCTCAAAGATAGGTGAGGCTTGCATCTAGCAAGTTACCTGAATAAATGGAGAGGTATACCATACTCATGGATTGAGACACTAGGGTGTTGTTTCTCCCCAGGTCCATATAAAGATCCAGGATGATTCTAATGAACACCTAAGCATATTGCTTGTAGAAAGTGAAAAATAGACTAAAATTTATGTGGAAATGCCAGGGGGCCAATGGCCACAGCCACTTTACAGATAGGCGTGGGGAATGTGCACTCTCCTGTTGAAAGCTTACAAGAAATCTCTGGTGATTGATACAGCGCCGTGTTAATGTAAAACCAAAGTGTAGCAGATCGTGGACAGCACATGGTCTAGAAAAAGACTGAGTCTAGAATTTATTGCTATTTTTTAGAGACAGACTGACTTGAAGTGGCAATCTTCCTGCGTTAGCCTGACAGATGTAAGGATTATAGGCATATGCAGCCATGTCAGCTGGCCATGGATTTTCTTTCTTCTTTTTTTTGGGGGGGGGG
>NW_012267778.1:0-839 GCF_000151885.1 Dipodomys ordii | reverse complement strand
ACGTGGCCTCCGCTTGGTGGTGGTGGTGGTGAGTTCTCACGTGGCCTCCACTTGGTGGTGGTGGTGGTGAGTTCTCACGTGGCCTCCGCTTGGTGATGGTGGTGGTGAGTTCTCACGTGGCCTCCGCTTGGTGATGGTGGTGGTGAGTTCTCACATGGCCTCCGCTTGGTGGTGGTGGTGAGTTCTCACGTGGCCTCCGCTTGGTGGTGGTGGTGAGTTCTCATGTGGCCTCCGCTTGGTGGTGGTGGTGAGTTCTCACGTGGCCTCCGCTTGGTGATGGTGGTGGTGGTTCTCACGTGGCCTCTGTGTGGTAGTGGTGTGGTCCTCATGTGTCTTCCCTTAGGCTCTTAGGGCTTGGCCATGCTTCGTTCTTTGGGGGATGTGTTCCGTAGTCTTGCTGCTGCTTATGTGGCAGTCCTAAACAGGGTGTGCTGGGCATGTGACCTAGGTCTGTAACCCCAGGCCTAAGAATGGGAAGATGATAGTTTGAGGCCAGTCCAGGAAAAAGATTATCAAGACCACACCTCAGTCAGTAAATTGGGCATGGTGCTGTGTGGGTCTGTAATCCTGGCTGGCTATGACTGTGGGTAGGGTTTCTTTCTTAGCTGGCCCCAGGCCAAGTGCAGGACCTTACTGAAAGATAACTAAAGCAAACAAGGGTTAGAAGTGTGGCTCAAGTGGTAGAGCACCTGCCTAACAACACTCAAGTCCTGAGTTCAAACCAAGATCACCCTCAGAAAGGCGGGCAGGCAGGCAGGCAGGAAGGCAGGCAGGAAGGAAGAAAGGAAGGAAGGAAAGAAAGGGAAAGGGAAGGGGGAGGGGGAGGAGAAAGGGGAAGG
>NW_012267777.1:27442-27777 GCF_000151885.1 Dipodomys ordii | reverse complement strand
CATATCATATACCTAATATATCATCAATGTCCTATCACATATATTAATATGTCATACATGTATATATATGCATATAATATACATTATGGATAGATATATATATGCATATTATAAATCAAATTATCATTTCTCCTCTAGCCACAGTCCCAGACCATGTTTCCACTTTCCTTTACAGTCAGTACTGACTGCTCTTCAATGACCATTTCTTCACTACCAAATCCAAATACACACAGGGATGTATTTATTCATTTTTTAAATTTATTTTATTGTAAAGATGCTGGACAGAGAGTTACAGTTACATGAGTAAGATAATGAGTACATTTCTTGTCAAACAT
>NW_012267777.1:24002-25087 GCF_000151885.1 Dipodomys ordii | reverse complement strand
GTAAATGCCCAAAAGTGGGATTGCTGGGTCATAGGGGAGCTCTATGTGGAGTATTTTGAGGAACCTATGTACTGCTTTCCAAAGTGGTTGAATAAGTTTACACGCCCACCAAAATGCAGTAGGGTTCCCTTCTGGCCACATCCCCTCCAGCATCTATTGTTAATAGAGCATATTAAGTGAAGTAGCCAGTCCCAAAGAAACATAGGTCGCATGGTTTCCCTTATTTGCAATAACTAGTACATGAGTAGGACAAGCAGAAAAGGCCAAGGCTATGAAAAAATGACTATATAAGATGATGTTAAGCAAAATGAACCCCAAGATAGGTACACAAATATATTTTCTCTATCTTGTTATTGTTTCTAACACATTTATAATGCACTATGTGATTTTTTTTGTTGCTTTGTATGTTCCTCCCCCATGGTATAACCCGTAATTTCACTGTATTTGATGTCAGTGCCCTGCATCTTATATACACACTTCTTTTTTTTTGAGTCTTTTTTTTATTGTGAAAATGCTGTACAGAGGGGTTACAATTACATGGGCAAGATGATGAGTGCATTTCTTATGAAGCGTTGTAGCCTCCAGCTTTGTTTCCCCTTCCGTTACGATCCTCCCCCCATTTCCCCTCCCAACCTTCCTCCCTCCCCCCACACCAAAGTTGTAAAGTTCATTTTCCACATAACGACTTGTACATCTTATTATTGCAATGGGTCCACCTATATCCCTATTTAAACGATTTGTTTTTTCCCTTCCCCTCCACAAATTATACCAACATCAAATCCAGTGAAAGCAGGAGTTATATTGTGGGGGAGGGACATATAAAACAACAAAAAATAATCTTATAAATGTGTTAGAAACAATCACATGAAAGAAAAAAAACATTCAAATACATATCTTAGGGTTCATTTCCCTAACATCAACTTATCTGACATTTTCTGCTGACTCAGACAAATACTAGTTATTGAAAATAAGTGAAACCATGGGACCTAGGTTTCTTTGGGCCTGGCTTACTTCACTTAATATCATTTTTTCCAAGTCTTTCCATTTCCTAACAAATGGGGCAATGTCATTCTTTCTGATGGAGG
>NW_012267777.1:19955-20762 GCF_000151885.1 Dipodomys ordii | reverse complement strand
GTAATTTTATTCCCTTTTGGTATGAGAGAATGCAAGGTATGCCTTCAATGTTTCTGAATCTGGACAAGTTTGCTTTGTGGCCTAAAATGTGGTCTATTTTGGAAAATGTTCCATGTGCTGCTGAGAAAAACGTGTATCCTGATGCTGCTGGGTGAAATATTCTGTAGATGTCTGTTAACTCTAGTTGATCTATGCAATTGTTTAGTTATGCAGTTTCTTTGTTGAGGTTTTGCAGAGTTGATCTATCTAGTGGGGAAAGTGGTGTGGGATTTGAGGGAAAGTAGTGTTTCTTTGATAAATTTGGGTGCTCCATTGTTTGGCGAATAGATATTTAGAATTGTAATATCCTCCTGAAGGAGAGATCCATTAATTAATATGTAGTGACCTTCTTTATCTCTTCTCACTAATTTTAATTTGAAGTCTATTTTATCTGATATTAGGATTGCAACTCCCAGCTCTTTATGGGGGCCGTTTGCTTGGTAGATTTTGTTCCAGCCTTTCACTTTCAAAATGTGTTTGTTTTTATGGGAAGGTATTACTCCTGAAGGCAGGAGAGAGAAGGATCTTGCTTTTTAATCCAACTCGACAATCTATTTCACTTAATTGGAGATTTAAGTCCGTTAATGTTGAGAGTTATGACTAAGAGGTATTTGGGAGTTCCTCCCATGTTATCCACCTTCTTGGGGGCTGTGGCAACTGGGTTCTTCCTGTTGTTCTTGGTTTCTCAGTTTGGGTGCGGTTTCTTGGCCTTTATTGTGGTCTTGTTGGTTTTCTATGTGTAGGACATCTTTAAGTATCTTTTGTAGG
>NW_012267777.1:16078-18917 GCF_000151885.1 Dipodomys ordii | reverse complement strand
AGTTCTTTTTGAGTGTTTTCAGCCTGCTCATGCCATTCCTGACTTTCTCTTTGACTGATCTCAGTCTGCTCCCGCCATTCCTTTATTTCTTTTTGAATATTCTCAAGCTGCTCATGCAATTCCTGTATCAATCTTTGAGTAGCTTCCTCATGCTCATGATATTCCTGTATTTGTCTTTGTTTTGCCTCCTTTCTCTCTCTATCACACTCAAACAGAGTCCTTTGCAGGTTTTCAATCTTTTCATTTACCATGTTTACCAGTAGTGTTTGTAGGGATATTTGAGAACTCTCCTCTGGATTATTCATTATCTATTCTGTCCCCTGATTGTCATGAGCGGGAGTTGAGATACCCGGACTTGCTATTTTTCTTGTGTTTTTTCGTGTTTCTCTGCCCATTTGGGATGAAAGTAACACCAGTTTTGTACTAGCACACTATTTTAAGGCAAGCAGCAACTAAAGTATGTAGTTGCACAGTCAAAAGTCGGCAGATACAATCTAGTTCAACAGATATATCTATATAACATCAAATAACTATGTATTAATGTGCTACAAACTGCAAAGAAGAATTTGGCAAACAGAAATTATTAGGTTTAGGGAGAGATGTGGGTGAAAATAGGAATAGAGGGATGTGGAAATGCAGAGGGAGAGTTAACTAAGTCCTAATCTCAAAGCAGGAAATAGGTTGGATAGAATGATAGTAGAGAGTGAGAAAAAAAGAAGAAAAAGAAAGAAAAAAGAGACAAGAAAAAATAGAAAAACAAAAATTACAAATTAAAAAGTGCCACACTTAAAAATTATGCAAATTTGAAAACATACTATTCAGAGAAGAACATGGATAGAATAAGATAAGGGTAGGGATAGAAAGGAAATGTGAAAAACTTAAATATAAAAGTGCTTAAAATATTATATAGGTATAAAGAGGTAGTACTGCTATTAAGGAATTTAAGTCTAAGAGGTTTTAAATTGAGTAATAAATTTCTGGATCAAATGTGCGCACAATGGTTGCTAAGGTCTAATAATCTACTACGGATATATCTGAGGATGAGCAGAACAGCAATTAAGTCATGTGAAGAATGAAAGAGAAGAAAAAGTGAAAAGAATGAGAAGAAAAGAAAGAAAAGGATGAAAAGGTCAGTAGAGCTAAAAAAAATTTTTTTAAGAAAAAAAAGTACACACATATACCCCTAAAATAAAAATTATAAGAGGAAGAAAAAAAGTTATTAGAAAACAAAAATTATTTTTAAGTTAAAAATTTTTTAAAGTTTTAGAAAAAAAATTATAAATGGTAGAAAAACAAAAAATTCTTTTATTTTTTTTTTGGGGGGATGGGAAGATCCTGTATCTCCCTTGTGTCAGTAACCAGTCTCTTGATGGAATATCTGTGGTTTTTGATTTTCCTGTGGCTTGGATGGTTTCTTAAGTCAGTTTGTTTGAGCAGGCAGAAAAATATTCTGCTTTACCCAGGATTTTGTGATCCTCCTCCCAAGCTAGTTCAATGACAGGGAGATCTGCTTTGAGTATCACAAAAGAGCAAGATAGCTACTTTCTCTAGTTTGGAGATGCTGTGAAGAGGCTAGGTTCTGGGTAGAGTTGAGGCCTTTCAGCAAACATCAGCTTTTCCTGAGGATCTAGCTTCTGAGAAACTCACAGAGCCCAGCCTGGAGCCATTCTCAGGGTTTATGTTTACTGAATTTCAATTGATTGTCTAGGCTGCTGTAGGGAGGGGCAGCCTCTAGCTCTGTTTACCCAGTGAAGAAAGCCACTCCTGGAGCTGGTAGCCCAGCTGGGTGACTTTTCCCTGGGTGGAGCTGAGCCTGGCAGGTCAGGTTAGATTCCTGTGATATGCTAAATGACTCTTGTTTTCTTCCCAGGCCCAAGGTGGAGCTAGCTGCTCAGCCAGGCCTTTGTCAGTATCAAAGATGGAGATCTCCAGTAGTGGTGGGGGAAGGGGTGGCCTTCCCTCCTCTGCTCCTGGAGAAGGAATGAGGATGTCAGGCTTCTAATCAGGCCGGAGTCTTGGTTCCTGGGTCATCTCTGGTATGTGAACTGCAGGATGAAGATGTCTGCTCCTTGTCAGTTCTTGCTGGTGTTGAGTAGAATCTGCTCGCCCACCGTGTCTGGCGCCTTTGTCCCAGACTCTCTGTGTTGCAGGTATGGCTGCTATGGCCGCCTCCGCAGCCGCTGCCACCGCAGCCATGGCTACTGGCACGTGCTCAGATCTGTCTCCCTGCCTGGATTTTCCCTCTCTGGCCTAACTCTCTGTACTGTGATGACACACTTGATCTGATTCTCTGGCTCACGACTGTTCACTGGAACACTAAAACTGCTTTCTATGTGAGAGCTTGTTTAGCTCCAGCTTCTCCTCCTCCATCTTCCCATAACTTTACTGTATACACTTCTTTAATTCAGGGAGGGGCAGGAAAAACAAAATGCTTAAATAAGGATATAGGTTGACCCATTGTAATAATCAGATGTACAAAACCCTATGTTGAAACGAACTTTACAACTTTGGTGAGGAGGGAGGGGTTGTTGTGGAGGTGGGAAGGAAGAGATGTTAGGGGAAAACAAAGGAGGAGGCAACAATGCTCAATAGGAAATGTACCTTTCTCATGTAACTGTAACCTCTCTGTACAGCATTTTTACAATAAAAAAATGGAAAAAAAATGGCAAGAAAGAAAATAACAAGTTGTGTCCCTATCTTGGGGTTCATTTCACTTAACATCATCTTATATGGTCATATGTACATAGCTTTTGGCCTTTTCAGCTTGTCCTACACATGTACTAGTTATTGCAAATGAGGGAAACCATGGTACCTAGGTTTCTTTGGGCCTGGATTTCTT
>NW_012267777.1:9985-12139 GCF_000151885.1 Dipodomys ordii | reverse complement strand
CTTAAATCAAAGTTATATTGTTATAATGAGAAGTTTGATTGTAAAGAATCAATTAAGATGATTTAACTGGTGATTAGACACTGATGGCATTCTGCGTGGAAGATTTTATATATATATATATATATATATATCTTCATACCAAATGATTAAAAAAGAATATTTAAAGTTTATAGGCTAGAATGCCATTCATTTTTGCCCTTTTGTACTTAATTGTATTATGTGAAAGCTTGAGTCTTATACACAACATGTTATAAATTTTAAATGCAACACAGAATAAACAGACTGCAAGACCTTGTAGCCAGTGTTTGAGGACAGATTGTGCAAATTACATGGCTGGTTTCCAGATTCTGCTATTTATGACCAATATGACAGATTTTAATGCTGGCTTTAAACTAAGGCACTCATGGTATGTTTTGCTCATCAGAGTACAGATTTTTTAAAAATATTTTTTAAATAAGTATTACCTTATGATTTTTCCCAAAACAAATTATAGCTATATATATTTTAAGTAAGATAAACTCAAGTTCAACTTGCTACATAGTTATGGTTATGACATAGTTCCTATCAGATGGTTTTGGATCTGTGTTCAAACACTTGGATCCAGGGGAAACATTAGAATGGAAAATCTGAGATTAATTATAGTGTTATATTGCCAGATTACAAGTTTTTTTTTCTGTAACCAGTGAAGTGTGAGGTGTAGTGAAAAGAAGCATTATCTTTATATGTTGGTGCTTAGAAATTAGATTAGCTGGAATGCTATTTGATCTGCTATAATGAAGGAAAGTGGGGATTGAATATTTCCCCATTCCAACCACATATTACCAACACATACATTCTAAAGTAGATGTTTTCTGGAAAAGGGCTCCCTGGTTGATATTTGTATACTAACACAGATAGGAAGCTTTCAGGAAGACTGAAAATATTAATACCCATTTCTCAGCAACTGCTCCTAAGGCCAGTAGTTTCCTACTGAAGCAATAGCATTAGGATCTACCAGGAATATATTAGGCTGACTTTATCTTTGATCAGCTTTCCCTTCTAATTTCACCTGAAGTATATTTTGCAAAGAATTCCATAACATTTTCAACATTCCCTTGTCATTCTTCTCTGTTTCTAATGTGGTATAAGTATTTTGGTATGGATTCTGGTGGTTTGGAAATATGGTAAGGGAAAAAGGTGGAAAACACAGTTAAATTTTCCCTGATATACTGAAATGTGTCATTTAGGTAATTTAGACTGCTTTATTAACCATACCAACCTCTCAGCAACATAAACATTGGAGTTGTATTGGGCTAACGTTAAGGATAAATGGACCTTTTGAAATCTTATATTTTCAGTGTCGATCATTTAATCAATTTGAAATATTAGATAAAATGGTTGACCTCAAAAGTTGCTCTTGTGGTGAACAATGTATATCATTTCCCCTGTAAATTGAGCAGTCAACCCACATGGAAGTGAAGTAATACAACACATATGCTAAAATAATACCATATAGCATATTATAACTTAAATCAAAATGGGGAAAGAATGAAGACTGAAGCAATAACATATAAACATGTTTATTGCTTGCTGTCATGTGGCAATTGTCCATTTTCAGTACTCATGCTGTACATATTTTAAGGTCCATTTCTTCCTGATGTTCTTGATGAGAAGTGTTACAGTCCATTACTCAGCACTTAGGACTAATGACTGATTCTCAGCTTGTTGTCAACTGGCTTCAACTTTTAATTCCAGCATACTTGTGATGGCAAAGAAACATTTTAAAAAGTTGTTTTGGAAAATATACTAAGGTCATAAAAGGTCATGTTCATGAAATGCTTGGTTTCTGGTTACTGTTCAATGAAATACTTAGTCTCATTCCCTCTGATAAGGAAGAAATTGATTGTTGGGAAACTCAACACGGTAAGGAAATACCATAACAAGTAATGGAATAGAAATGGCAACAAAAGACCTCCCATCCAGGAAAAGCCCAGGGCCAGATGGATTCACAGCTGGGTTTTATAAGTCCTTCAAAGGGAACTCACTCCAATATTCTTCAAACTCCTCAATAAAATTGAAAGTGAAAGATTTTTACCAAATTCATTCTATGAGGCCAGCATAACCCTTATCCCCATACCAAATATGGATGCATCAAAGAAAGAGAATTATAGACCT
>NW_012267777.1:4538-6803 GCF_000151885.1 Dipodomys ordii | reverse complement strand
AGCTAAAAGCTTACCTCTGAGTACTGCCTTTGCTGTGTCCCAGAGGAGCTAATGCTTAGCTACAGCATGCTTAGCTACAGTAATAAGAAAAGATGTACACATAAAGGGGATACAAATAGGGAAAGATGAAGTAAAGCTCTCCCTCTTTGCAGGTGACATTATCTTGTATTTAAAGAAACCCACAAACTCCACTCCCAAACTACTCGAGCTGACTCGAAACTTTGGCAAAGTAGCAGGGTATAAAATTAACCCTCAGAATCAATGTCTTTTCTGTATGCCAACAATGAGAAAAGAACAGCTGAAATCAGGAATGCAACTCCATTTGTAATAGCCCCACAAGAAAAATAAAATACCTAGGAGCTAGCTTAACTAAAGAAGTGAAGGTTCATTTTTTTGACAAAAGACTTGTACATCTCATTGTTGCAATGGGTCTACCTGTATCCATATTTAAATGATTTGTTTTTTGCCCTTCCCCTCCATTTATACCAACATCAAATAGAGTGAAAGCAAGGGTTATACCTTGGGGGAGGGACAGACAAAGCAACGAAGAAATCATCTTATAAATATGTTAAAAATAATTTCATGAAAGAGAAAAAAGATTGAATACTTTACAACTTTGGCTGGGGGGGCAGGATTGGGAGGAGAAGTGGGGGTGTATGGCAAAGGATGGGAAGGGGAAACAAAGAGGAGGCAATAATGCTTGATAAGAAATGAACTCCTTATCTTGCCCATGTAATTGTAACTACTCTGTACAGTATTTTCACAATAATAAATAAATAAAAAATAAAAGGAATGAAGGATATCTATTATGAAAACTTTAAAAACCTGAAAAAGAAATCAAAGCAGAACTTAGGAAGTGGACAAACTTCCCATTCTCCTGGTTTGGAAGGATCAACATCACGAAAATGGCAATACTTCCCAAGGCTATCTACAAATTAAGTGTGATACCTATCAATATTCCAACCCCATTTTCAATGAAATAGAAGAAACAATCCAAAAATTCATATGGAACAATAAAAGACCCTGAATAGCAAAAACAATCTTAACAGAAAGAACAGTGCTAGGGGAATATCAATACCAAATTTCAAACTCTACTACAAAGCCATAGTAATCAAAACATCTTGGTACTGGCACAAGAACAGACCTGAGGACCAATGGAATAGAATTGGAAACCCAGAAATGAACCCATAGACCTATAGCCATCTAATCTTTGATAAGGGAGCTAAAAAATAGAATGGAAGAAAGACAGCCTCTTCAGTATGGTGCTGGAAAATTGGTTAATAATCTGTAGAAAGCTAAAGCTAGATCCTTATGTATCACCCTGCACCAGAATCAACTCCAAATGGATCAAATACTTCGGAGTCAAAGTAGACACTCTGAAAATATTACCGGACAGAACAGGAGAAACCCTAGGTCTCCTTGGCACAGCCAAAAATTTTATTAATGAAAATCGAGAAACAAAACAAATCAAAGAAGGTTGGACAAAATGGGATTGCATGAAGCTGCAGAGCTTCTGCATGGCAAAGGACATAGCTAGCAAGATCAATAGAAAGCCCACAGATTGGGAGAAGATCTTCACTAGCCATACAACAGGCAAGGGTCTTATATCTAAAATATACTTGGAACTCAAAAAATTAAATTCCTCAACAACAAATCTTCAGAGAAACAACTGCCCAATAAATAAGTGGGCTAAAGACATACTTCTCTGAAGAAGAAATAAGAATGGCTAATAGACACTTGAAGAAATGTTCAACCTCTCTAGCCATAAAAGAAATGCAAATCAAAACAACATTGAGATTCCACCTGACCCCAGTTAGAATGGCTATAATTAAGAAATGTAATAACAACAGATGCTGGAGGAGATGTGCCCAAAAGGGAACACTACTTCATTGTTGGTTGGAGTATAAACTTGTTCATCCATTTTGGAAAGCAGTATGGAAGTTCCTCGAAAGACTCCACATAGAGCTCCTCTATGGTCCAGCAATCCTACTTTTGGGCATTTACCTGAATGATCACCAACAAGACCATACTAAAGCTACCAGCACAACTATGTTTATTGCATCATTATTTACCATAGCTAAGCTATGGAACCAACCCAGATGTCCCTCAGTACATGAATGGATCAATAAAATTTCATATATATATATATATATATATATGAATATACATACAATGGAAATCTATGCCTCCATCAGAAAGAATGACATTGCCCCATATGTTAGGAAATGGAAAGACTTGGAAAAAATTATATTAAGTGAAGTAAGC
>NW_012267777.1:0-328 GCF_000151885.1 Dipodomys ordii | reverse complement strand
CTTCTAGATCTTTTGCTTATATTTTTATTGTAATTAATTTATTTCTTAAAGACAGGGTCTCATTGATATATTTACTGGGACTTGGATGGTCCTGGTCCTTTTGCCTCTGCCCTCTGAGTAGCATATTTCATCATGCCTGGGTCAGCAAATCTCTGACATATTGGGCCTCTGTCAACCAACCCTTTTTGCAAAAAAATATCCATGTCCAGAATAAGCTTATCTCTTTGTGAATCCTTCTTTCTTTATAAAGAGTAAGTTCAGGGACTGGGAAGGTGGCTGAGTGGTAGAGCGCTTGCCTTGCATGCCTGAGGCCCTGGGTTTGATTCCT
>NW_012267776.1:10443-11578 GCF_000151885.1 Dipodomys ordii | reverse complement strand
CGGTTGCAAACATTCAGGCGTGGCAGTCAGGTAGGCTGGTCCCGGTAGGAAACTGCCATCGGACTGGGTGTATCTGCTTCCTGTTCTTCTCAGCTGAGTGCTATTGATTCCAGCTTTGACGACTATACTCTACTCAACGGGAGCAATAAGTTGATCCTCTAATTATGACACTCTGTGAAAGTTTGGAGAACAAGAGCTCAGTTGTTTGGTAGGAGACCACACTGCCTACACCTGGCTCTAATTAGTCCACTGCCTACATCTCCCTGTAATTACTCCACAGTTCTGTTCAACCGAATGACCTCTGCCGGGAACACTCAGAATGAAGTTCTGAGTTGTTGCAATATAAGAGAGTTTCACTGCTTTCAAAGCTTCTTAGGAAGAATTGTGGAATCTTGTTGCCGGCAGGCCTCCGGCTGTTCCGGAGGGTGAACATCTCCTTGTCAATCCCCCGTGGTTTCTTGTACAGCAATGAAGTTCGGCCAGGGTACGCAGTTTTAATTGCTGCACAATTGTGCCTGCATAGCTCTCCCACGGTTGCAAACATTCAGGCGTACCAGCCAGGTAGGCTGGTCCCCGTAGGACACTGCCAGCGGACTGGGTATATCTGCTTCCCGTTCTTCTCAGCTGAGTGCTACTGATTCCAGGTTTGATGGCTACACTCTACTCATCCGGAGCAGTAAGTGTAACCACTACTTATGGCACTCTGTGAAAGTTTGGAGAACTAGAGCTCAGTTGTTGGCACGCGACCACTGTCCATCCATAACTATGGACAGAAGTGCCTACATTTGGATCTAATTATTCCACGGTTGTGTTCAGCTGAATGACCTCTGCCGGGAACAGTTAGAATGAGATTCTGAGTTATTGCAACATAAGAGAGTTTCACTGCTTTCAAGGGTTCTTAGGAAGTATTTCAGAATCTTGCTGCCGACATATCTCTGCCTCTTCCGGGTTAACATCTCCTTGTAAATCCCCCGTGGTTTCTTGTACACCGGAGAAGTTTTTCCAGGGTTCGCAGTTTGCATTGCTGCACAATTTCACCTGCATAGTTCTGCCACGGTTGAAAACATTCAGGCATGGCAACCAGATAGGCTGGTCCCCGTAAGACACTGCCAGCTGACTGAGTATATATGCTTCC
>NW_012267776.1:5813-6403 GCF_000151885.1 Dipodomys ordii | reverse complement strand
GCACCTGCATAGCTCTGCCACGGTTGCAAACATTCAGGCATGGCTGCCAGATAGGCTGGTCCACGTAGGACACTGCAATCGGACTGGGTATATCTGCTTCCCGTACTTTTCAGGTGAATGCTACTGATTCCAGCTTTGATGACTACACACTACTCAACTGGAGCAGTAATTTGTTCCTCTACTTATGGCACTTTGTGAAAGTTTGGAGAACTAGAGCTCAGTTGTTTGGCAGGCGACCAAACTGCCTACACATGGCTCTAATTAGTCCACTGCCTACATCTGGCTCTAATTATTATACGGTTGAGTTCAGCCGAATGACCTCTGCCGGGAACAGTCAGAATGAGGTTCTGAGTTATTGCAACATAAGAGAGTTTCACTGCCTTCAAGGCTTCTTAGGAAGTATTTTGGAATCTTGCTGCCGACATGCCTCTGCCTCTTCCGGGTTAACAGCTCCTTGTAAGTCCCCCGTGGTTTCTTGTACACCCGTGAAGTTTGGCCAGGGTTCGCAGTTTGCATTGTGCACAATTTCGCCTGCATAATTCTGCCGCGGTTGCAAACATTCAGGCATGGCAGACAGATAGGCTGGTCCC
>NW_012267776.1:5390-5763 GCF_000151885.1 Dipodomys ordii | reverse complement strand
CACTGCCTACATCTCCCTATAATTACTCCACGGTTGTGTTCAGCCGAATGCCCTCTGCCGGGAACACTCAGAATGAGTTTCTGAGTTATTGCTACGTAGGAGCTTTTCACTGCTTTCAAGGCTTCTAAGGAACAATTCCAGAATCGTGCTGTGGGCAGGACTCTGGCTGTTCCAGGTGAACATCTCCTTGTAAATCCCCCGTGGTTTCTTGTACACCCGTGAAGTTTGGCCACGGTACGCAGTTTTCATTGTTGCACAATTGCGCCTGCATAGCTCTGCTGCGGTTATAAACATTCAGGCGAGGCAGTCAGGTGGGCTGGTTCCGGTAGGACACTGCCAGCAGACTGGGTATATCTGCTTCCCGTTCTTCTCA
>NW_012267776.1:0-3789 GCF_000151885.1 Dipodomys ordii | reverse complement strand
TTTCACTGCTTTCAAGGCTTCTTAGGAAGAATTCTGGAATCTTGTTGCCAGCAGGCCTCCGGCTGTTCCGGGTGAACATCTCCTTGTAAATCCATCGTGGTTTCTTGTACACCCGTGAAGTTTGGCTAGGGTACGCAGTTTTCATTGCTGCACAATTGCACCTGCATAGCTCTCCAGAGGTTGCAAACATTCAGCCGTAGCAGCCAGGTAGGCTGGTCCCTGTAGGACACTGCCAGCGGACTGGGTATATCTGCTTCCCATTCTTCTCAGCTCAGTGCTACTGATTCCAGGTTTGACAGATATATTCTACTCAACCGGAGTAGTAATTTGAACCACTACTTATGGCACTCTGTCAAAGTTTGGAGAACTAAAGCTCAGTTGTTTGGCACGCGACCACTGTCCATCCAGCACTATGGACAGAACTGCCTACATCTGGCTCCAATTAGTCCACGGTGTGTTCAGCCGAATCACCTCTGCCAGGAACACCAAGAATGAGGTTCTGAGTTATTGCAACATAGGAGCTTTTCACTGCTTTCAAGGCTTCTTAGGAAGTATTCCGGAATCTTGCTGCCGACATGCCTCCGCCTCTCTTGGGTGAACATCTCTTTGTTAATCCCCCGTGGTTTCTTGTACACCCGTGAAGTCTGGCCAGGGTAAGCAGTTAGCATTGCTGCACAATTGTGCCTGAATAGCTCTGCCGCGGTTGCATACATTCAGGCGTGGCTGCCAGATAGTCTGGTCAAGTAGGACACTGCCAACTGACTGGGTATATCTGCTTCCTGTTCTTTTCAGCTGAATGCTACGGATTCCAGCTTTGAAGGCTACACTCTACTCAACCTGAGCAGTAAGTTGAACCTCTACTTATGGCACTATGTGAAAGTTTCGAGAACTAGAGCTCAGTTCTTTGACAAGCTACCACTGTCCATTTAGCACTATGTACTGCACTCCTTACATCTGGCTCTAATTAGTCCACGGTTGTGTTCAGCCGAATGACCTCTGCCGGGAACACTCAGAAGGAGTTTCTGTGCTATTGCTACATAGGAGGTTTTCACTGCTTTCAAGGCTTCTTAGGAAGAATTCCGGAATCTTGCTGTCGGCAGGCCTCCGGCTGTTCTGAGTGAACATCTCCTTGTAAATCTCCCGTGGTTTCTTCTACAACCGAAAAATTTCGCCAGGGTATGCAGTTTGCATTGCTGCACAATTGCGCCTCCATAATTCTGCCGTGGTTGCAAACATTCAGGCATGGCAATCAGATAGGCTGGTCTCCGTAGGACACTGCCAGCTGACTGGGTATATCTGCTTCCCGTTCTTCTCAACTGAGACCTACTGATTCCAGCTTTGACGGCTCCACTCTACTCAACCGGAGCAGGAATTTGAAACTCTAATTATGGCACTCTGTGAAAGTTTGGAGAACTAGAGATCAGTTTTTTGGCACGCAACGACACTGCCTAACCCTGTCTCTAATTAGTCCACTGCCTACATCTGGTTCTAATTAGTCCACGGTTGTGTTCAGCCGAATGACCTCTGTTGGGAACACTCAGAATGAGGTTCTGAGTTATTGCAAAGAGGAGCGTTTTACTGCTTTCAAGTCTTCTTTGGAAGTATTTCGGAATCTTGTTGCCTACATGCCTCTGCCCCTTCCGGGTGAACATCTCCTTGTAAATCCCCCGTAGTTTCTTGTACACCCGTGAAGTTTGGCCAGGGCACGCAGTTTGCTTTGCTGCACAATTGCGCCTCCATAATTCTGCCGTGGTTGCAAACATTCAGGCATGGCAATCAGATAGGCTGGTCCCCGTAGGACATTGCCAGCTGACTGGGTATATCTGCTTCCCGTTCTTCTCACCTGAGTGCTACTGATTTCAGCTTTGAGGGCTACACTCTACTCAACCAGAGCAGTAAATTGAACCTCAACTTATGGCACTCTGTGAAAGTTTGGAGAACTAGAGCTTAGTTGTTTGGCATGCGAACACTGTCCATCCAGCTCTATGGATGTCTTCTGCCGAATGTCTTCTGCCGGGAAGACTCAGAATAACCTTCTGAGTTATTGCAACATAGGGGAGTTTCACTTCCTTCTAGGATTCTTAGGAAGAATTCCGGAATCTAGCTGCCAGCAGGCCTCCAGTTGTTCCGGGTGAACATCTCCTTGTAAATCTCCCGTGGTTTCTTGTACACCCGTGAAGTTTGGCCAGGGTACGCAGTTTTCATTGCTGCACAATTGCGCCTGCATAGCTCTGCCGCGGTTGTAAACATTCAGCAGTGGCAGCCAGATAGGATGGTCCCTGGAGGACACTGCCAGTGGACTTGGTATATCTGCTTCCAGTTCTTACCACCTGCGGGCTACTGTTTCTAGCTTTGTCAGCTACACTCTACTCAACCGGAGCAGTAAGTTGAACCTCTACTTATGGCACTCTGTGAAAGTTTGGAGAACTAGAGCTCAGTTGTTTGGCATGCGACCACTCTCCATCCAGCACTATGGACAGAACTGAACATCTGGCTCTAATTAGTCCACCGTTGTCTTCAGCCAAATAACCTCCTCAGGGAACATTCAGAATGAGGTTCTGAGTTATTGCAACATAGGATGGTTTCACTGCATTCAAGGCTTCTTAGGAAGAATTCCGGAATCTTGCTGCCTGCAGGCCTCTGGCTGTTCCACGTGAACATCTCCTGGTAAACCCCCCGTGATTTCTTGTACACCCGTGAAGTTTGTCCAGGGTACGCAGTGTGCGTTGCTGCTCAATTGTGCCTGCATAGCTCTGCCGTGGTTGCAAACATTCAGGCATGGCAGCCAGATAGGCTGGTCCCCGTAGGACACTGCCAGTGGACTTGGTATATCTGCTTCCAGTTCTTACCACCTGCGGGCTACTGTTTCTAGCTTTGTCAGCTACACTCTACTCAACCGGAGCAGTAAGTTGAACCTCTACTTATGGCACTCTGTGAAAGTTTGGAGAACTAGAGCTCAGTTGTTTGGCATGCGACCACTCTCCATCCAGCACTATGGACAGAACTGAACATCTGGCTCTAATTAGTCCACGGTTGTGTTCAGCCGAATGACCTCTGCCGGGAACACTCAGAATGAGGTTCTGAGTTATTGCAACATGGGAGAATTTCACTGCTTTCAAGGCTTCTTAGAAAGAATTCCCGAATCTTGTTGCTGGCAGTCCTAAGGCTGTTCCGGGTGAACATCTTGTAAATCCCCCGTGGTTTCATGTACACCCGTGAAGTTTGGCCCGGTTATGCAGTTCCCATTGCTGCACAATTGCGCCTGCATAACTCTACCGCAGTTGCAAACATTCAGGCGTGGCAGCCAGATAGGCTGATCTGTGTAGGACACTGCCAGCTGTCTTGGTATATTTGCTTCCCGTTTTTCTGGCCTGAGTGCTACTGTTTCCAGCTTTGTCGGCTACACTCTACTCAACTGGAACAGTAAGTTTAACCTCTACTCTTAGCACTCTGTGAAAATTTGGAGAACTAGAGCTCAGTTGTTTGGCACGCGACCACATTGCCTACATCTGGCTCTAATTAGTCCACTGCCTACATCTGGCTCTAATAAGTCCATAGTTGTGTTCAGCCGAATGACCTCTGAGGGGAACACGCAAAATGAGGTTCTGAGTTATTGCAACATAGGAGCGTTTCACTGCTTTCAAGCCTTCTTAGGAAGAATTCCAGAATCTTGCTGCCGGCAGGCCTCCGGCTTTTCCGGGTGTACATCTCTTTGTAAATCCCCCGTGGTTTCTTGTACACCCGTGAAGTCTTGGCCAGGTTACGCAGTTAGCATTGCTGCACAATTGC
>NW_012267775.1:13254-13697 GCF_000151885.1 Dipodomys ordii | reverse complement strand
AGGGCGATCTGGCTGCGACATCTGTCACCCCATTGA
This sequence comes from Dipodomys ordii, assembly GCF_000151885.1. Taxonomy (NCBI): domain Eukaryota; kingdom Metazoa; phylum Chordata; class Mammalia; order Rodentia; family Heteromyidae; genus Dipodomys; species Dipodomys ordii. Next base: position 13,661 of record NW_012267775.1, on the reverse strand, counting down.
TCGCCAGGGTTGATTTGGCTGATCTGGCTGGCTAGGCGGGTGTCCCCTTCCTCCCTCACGGCTCCATGAGCGTCCCTCCTGAAGCTGCACACTCGGTCGAAGAGGACGACCATCCCCGATAGCAGAGGACCGGTCCCTTGCTAGAACCTCCAAACAATCTCTCAAGAGTTTCACGGACTTTCCTGCCTGGGCTGGTTTTGAACCGTGATCCTCAGATCTCAGCCTGAGTAGCTAGGATTATAGGGATGAGCCACTGGCAATAGGCTGAAAGCAGTTAGTTTCATGATTAGATTTTTCAAAAATTTGCTAAGCTACATTAATTAATATACACACTTTTAAATCTTGTTCTTCTTCCACTTTTGGTGCTGTTTGTACTTTTATCTTCTCTGACGATTCTTCTGCATCTA
>NW_012267775.1:4981-7509 GCF_000151885.1 Dipodomys ordii | reverse complement strand
CCTTTTATCTTTATTTGGTGCCAGCCTTGGATCTTGAATTCAGGGCCTGGGCACTGTCCCTGAGTTTTTCTGCTCAAGGCTAGCATTCTACACTTCAGCCACAGCCCCACTTTTGGCTTTTTGGTGGTTGGAGATAAGAATCTCATGAACTTTGCCTGTCCAGGCTGGCTTTGAACCTCATTCCTTATATCTCAGTCTCCTGAGTAGCTACAATTATAGGTTTGAGCCACTGGCACCTGGCTACTGTAGTTCTTACCTGGAGAAGCTTCAGGAGATGTTACTATTATATAATACTTATTAATTTATACTGGGTCATTCAGCAGTAGCAGATGAAATTGTCCCAAGGGGGGAAAAACAATGGTAGAAAATAGGTAAAAATCAACTTCTCAATAAATTCAAGCACACACAAAAAGCTAAGCCCAAAGCTTATGTTGAGTTCAAGCCCCAGTAGGAGGTGCATGCACATACACACACACATACAGAAATATTAACACTGAAACTCCTCCAGTATAACTAATATTAAAAAAAATGAAAAAGAACATAAAGGCATGACTGGAACCTCAGTAATTAGTAAGTTAAAGCATGGTTATGTAGTCCATTTATTATCAATTACATAAAGCATCAGATGCTAAAACAACCACAACTCTAAAGTTTTAATTTAAATGCTTAGACATACCTAGAAGAAGGGGTAAAAAAACAAAATCCTAACAGCAACTATAATAATGCCTAAATATGAAAGTATTTGTCCAGACTAGAGCCTGAATCTAGGGCCTTGCGCTCTAGTTTGGCTTGACTGGTTGGCTTATACGCTACCACTTGAGCCATATCTCCCACCTTGCTTTATGCTGCTTATTTAAGATACAGTCTCACAGACTTTTCTTCCTGAGTTGGTTTTAAATCTCAATCCTCTGGATCTCAGCCTCCTGAGTACTAAGAATTACAGGTGGGAGCCACCAGCACTTGGCTAGTATGACAGTATTAAGGGGAAAAAATGTACTTTAAATCTTCAAAAACTTACTTTTTTCCTTTCCAATACTAGCTCCAACTCAAGGGTATCTTGTTCTTCTTCCTCCTCACTTTCTCCAGACTGAACAACGCTGCAAACATCTTCCTGAGAAGGATCTTCTATACTGTCCATTAGAACTTCCTGTGGCTTTACTGTGGTCACTGCTTCTTCTTCTGCTGTACTCGTTTCTTTTACCTCTGATACTGGCTCTGCTTCTTTACAAATTACTTTTCTTCTCCATCTCTCTTCCTCCTCTTTTATTCCCTCTGGCAATAAAGGGGCAAGCAGTGATGCTGCCACTCCTTTCCTCTCCTCCTCATTGTTAGAGAGAGCTTGAATTGCTTCATTTACTTCCTACAAAGAATGAAATCATTCAGTGTCAACTATCTAAAGAAATCTCCCCTATATACTTTATTATTCATACTAATTTTACTTTTAGTTACTGGATACTTACAAAATTCATTTAAACTCAAAAGACCTTTAACACATACATATAGGGAATGTTAAGAAAGGTCGTGGCTGAATTAAAATCAGTTCTTAGTGGCACTAAAATCTATCCTTTCCTAGTTTCACAAAGTCAAAGGTGGGTTAATAGGAAGCAGAGGCAAATTTTTAAATGAGATTCGCATTTTTGTCAGCTTAACATATGACTTGATAAGGTGTGCTTTGAAGGAGATTAACAGACAATAAAATGAAATGCTCAATCATATTCAAAAATCTAAATTATAGGAAATGTACTCATTAGCTTACTCATGTAACTGTAACCCCTTTATACAGTTATCTTTACAATTAATAAAAAAACTGAATTGGTCCAAAACTTACTTGTAGTTTATTACATTTAATTAACACATAAATGCCCTAATATGTAACACTTACCTTTTTAACTTCTCGTTTGGCTATGACTGGTCCACTTTTACTACTAGAAACAGAAACAGAAATTGTTTTCTCCTTTGCATATATATCTGTATTCACCACAAAACTAGCTTCAGCACCTGTTACAGAACTGGAAAAAACAACAACAAACATTTAGAAGGAGAAATAGAAGGCAAATACCTTTGGCACAAGATAAGACTAACATTTTTCTATGTACTTTTTTCCTTTCTTTTTTTTTGGTTGGTCATGGGGCCTGAACTCTGAGCCTGGGTGCTGTCCCTCAGCATTTCAGCTCAAGGCTAGCGCTCTACCATGTGAGCCACAGTGCCACTTCCAGCTTTTTCTCCTTATGTGGTGCTGAAGAATCGAACCCAGGACCTTATACATGCAAAGCAAGCAATCTACCACTGAGCCAACTTCCCAGCCCCTCTAACAGCATAAACTTCTTTTTAAAATTAAAGACTCACTGAGCAAGGATGGGCACTGCTGGCTCATGCCTGTGATCCTAGCCAGTCAGGGAGGCTAAGATCTGAGGATTGTGGTTCAAAGCCAGCCTAGCTAGGAAAGCTCGTGAATATTTTTTTTTTTGTCGGTCGTGGGGCTTGAACTCTGGGCCTGGGCGCTGTCCCTCAGCTCTTCAGCTCAAGGC
>NW_012267775.1:4499-4931 GCF_000151885.1 Dipodomys ordii | reverse complement strand
TGAGTAGCTAGGATTACAGGCGTGAGCCACCAGCGCCCGGCTCGTGAATCTTTTATCTATCTCTACTTAACCAACAAAAAGTTGGAAGTGGTGCTGTGGCTAAAATGGTAACTTTGAGCAGAGAAGCTTAGAAACAGTGCCCAGGCCCAGAGTTTAAGCCCCAAGAACAAAAAACAAAGAAAACCAACACTGGACATAGCAGTGCACACTTGTAATCCAGCTACTCAGCAGGCAGAGATTAGGAGAATCACAATTTGAGGCAAGCTAGAGAAAAAAGCTAACGAGACCCCCCCAATCTCAACAAATGCCTTGGTGTGGTAGTGAACATTTGTAATTTCAAGTAGGAGGCACATGTTGGAAGCATCCACATCTGTGGTTGCCCCAGGCAAACACAAGAGCCTATCTGAAAAATAAGTAAAGCAAAAAAGGAGT
>NW_012267775.1:2572-4449 GCF_000151885.1 Dipodomys ordii | reverse complement strand
TGAGTAGCTAGGATTACAGGCGTGAGCCACCAGCGCCCGGCTCGTGAATCTTTTATCTATCTCTACTTAACCAACAAAAAGTTGGAAGTGGTGCTAAAATGGTAACTTTGAGCAGAGAAGCTTAGAAACAGTGCCCAGGCCCAGAGTTTAAGCCCCAAGAACAAAAAAACAAAGAAAACCAACACTGGACATAGCAGTGCACACTTGTAATCCAGCTACTCAGCAGGCAGAGATTGGGAGAATCACAATTTGAGGCAAGCTAGAGAAAAAAGCTAACGAGACCCCCCAATCTCAACAAATGCCTTGGTGTGGTAGTGAACATTTGTAATTCCAAGTAGGAGGCACATGTTGGAAGCATCCACATCTGTGGTTGCCCCAGGCAAACACAAGAGCCTATCTGAAAAATAAGTAAAGCAAAAAAGGAGTCAAGGGAATGACTAGCAAGCCTGAAGGCCCTCGAGTTCAGACCTCAACGCCAGCACCCTCTCTTCCAGAAAAGTAAGTTGTATTCTACAAGTTTTTTTTTTCCTAGTCATGGGGCTTGAACTCTGGGCCTGGGCACTGTCCCTCAGCTCTTCAGCTCAAGGCTAGCGCTCTACCACTTGAGCCACAGCGCCACTTCCAGCTTTTTTCTTTTTGCTTATGTGGTGCTGAGGAATTGAACCCAGGGCCTCATGAATGCAAGGCAAGCACTCTACCACTGAGCCACCTTCCCATCCCTCTACAATTTCTTTTTTTTTTGGGTCTGGTCGTGGGGCCTGAACTCTGGGCCTGGGTGCTGTCCCTCAGCTCTTCAGCTCAAGGCTAGCACTCTACCATTTTAGCCGCAGCGCCACTTCTGGCTTGTTTTTGCTTATGTGGTGCTGAGGAATCGAACCCAGGGCCTCAGGCATGCAAGGCAAGCGCTCTACCACTGAGCCACCTTCCCAGCCTTCTACAATTTCTTAAGGATACCACACTTACCATCTTCCAACAGTCCAACCTAGGCCAAAAACTTTACCTTATTAATGTTACAATCTTAAGAATCTTCACCTTGGGGTTGAACTTAAAGACTTTGAAACAAGGTACCATACTCACCTCCTGCAAGAGAACACTGAGTATCATACTGCCACTCTGGTGTTTGGGTTGAGTCTGTTCCATTTGATGTAGTGGAGGAAAGGGCAGATGATGATGTTTCCTTTGGCTCTGGTCGAGGTGGTGTTGGAGGTGGAGCAGAAGTTCCCTCAGGAACTGTAGGCTGTGGAGCTGTTATAGCATCAATCTCCTGTAGAATGAAGAATAATAAAGGTAATAATGACAGGAAAACCCAAAACCTGAAAACAGGCAATTACTTTAAAAAAAAATGTCAGCATTAGCGGGCACAGTGGCTCACACCTGAAATCCCAGATACTCTAGAGGCTGAGATTTGAGGATCACAGTTCAAAGCCAGTCTGGGCAGGAAAGTCTACGAGATTTTTATCTTCAATTAACGACCAGAAAACTGGAAGTGGCAGGGTGGCTTAAGTGGTAGAGCCCTTGCCTTGAGTTGAAGAGCTAAGGGACAGTGCTCGGGCCCAGAGTTCAAGCCCCATGACTGACTTCTCCTTCCCCTGACAAAAAAGTCAGCCCGCACAATTCTAAGCTACACAATTTTCAAAACTATTCTCTTTCAATTAATTACGAAGTTTCCTAAAACTTTGCATTCTTCTTTTTTCTCCTTACTAGAAGCATTACAAAGGGAAAAGAAAGAGGGAAGGATGAAATAAGACATGTAAAGTGGGCACTGATGGCTCACGCCTGTAATCATAAATATTCAGGAGGCTGAGATCTGAGGATCTCAGTTTAAAGCCAGCTTGGGCAGGAAAGTACATGAGACTCCTGTCTCCAATAAACCACCA
>NW_012267775.1:0-753 GCF_000151885.1 Dipodomys ordii | reverse complement strand
AGCCTAAAGACCTCAAACTTCTAGAAAAAAACAGGAACATGCTAAACTCAAGATCAGTAGACAGAAATAAAAATTAGGGCAGTGACTGGAGTCTTAAACTTTATAAAGAATTAATGAAACAGAACATTAGCTCTTTGAAAAATAAGATGGATAAACCCCTAGCTAATTTGACTGCAAGGAAGAATCTACTCAGGAGGGGAGATCTGAGGATTTTGTCTCAAAAGCCAGCCAGGGCAACAAAGGCCCAAGACTATTACTTCCAATTAACCATCAAAAAAAAGTGGAGCTGTGGCTCAAGTGATATTGTACAGCCTTGAGGGAAAAAAGCAAAGGGACAACACCTAGGCCCCAAGTTCAAGCTCCAGACTGGCACAAAAAGTAAAATGCCAAGTAGGTATGAGGGACAAAATAGCATTAGAAAACGTTAGGGGGATTTAAAAAAAAGGAAGGAAAAAGAAAAGTAGCAAAGAGCATTTTGGACACAGGGAAAAAGCAAAAAACAAATTGTGTTCCTTGGAGTGAGTATACCAGCAAGCCCTCAGAAACAAGACACTGATTCAATCAGCAAAACAGGAACATCCCACAAAGCATTCTATGTGTACAAACATACTAAATAAAAGATACTGTAGAGAAGATGTAGAAGAAATGAAAAACAAGAATCTATACCTGTTGCTTTAACGGCTGTGGGTCTGGTGGTCATAACTGGTTTGGGAGGATTTGGTACAACTTTGGGAACCTCCACCACCATTTCTT
>NW_012267774.1:32353-32685 GCF_000151885.1 Dipodomys ordii | reverse complement strand
CACCCGGGAGGCGGCCCTTCAGCTGGATTCACACCCGGGATGCGTCCCTTCAGCTGGATTCACACCTGGGATGATTCACACCCAGGATGCATCTCTTCAGCTGGATTCACACCCGGGAGGCGGCCCTTCAGCTGGATTCACACCCGGGATGCGTCCCTTCAGCTGGATTCACACCCGGGAGGCGGCCCTTCAGCTGGATTCACACCCGGGATGTGTCCCTTCAGCTGGATTCACACCTGGAATGATTCACACCCAGGATGCATCCCTTCAGCTGGATTCACACCCGGGAGGCAGCCCTTCAGCTGGATTCACACCCGGGATGCGTCCCTTCA
>NW_012267774.1:15622-17823 GCF_000151885.1 Dipodomys ordii | reverse complement strand
CGGCCGGGCAGGGCGGCCGGGCAGGGCGGCCGGGCAGGGCCTGCGCAGTGTTTGGGTAGAGAAGACAGCGCTGCCGCCCGCCGGGCTGGCTTGGTGTTGCCTGGCATCCCGTACTTCTTTAATTGCTGTTATCAGGGTGATGTGCAGCGGGGTTGCTGCTTCCTAAGTCGGGTGATGCGTGCATTTCTTTTTAGACAATGTTCTCCTTTGCTCTCCCTCAGTTTTTCCCTCGCGTCCCCACGGGTCCAGTATTTCTGGAAAGATCCAAGAGTCTGGTCACGTGGCTCACATTGGGGGAGGCTGGGGCAGAGGAGGAGAGCCTTCGCTTGTTTCTTGAGCTGTTTGGAGGCCGATGGCAGCAGGCAGCAGGCGTGGGCTCGGGGCCCAGTGCCCGGGGCAGGCTCCATCTTGGGACCTGACTTGGGGCTGGAGCGGCTGCGGAGGAGGGGCCGTGGAGGGGGGCCACAGGGCGTCAACCGCTTGGGGCCCTGCAAGGGTAGCACTGGGGCACACCACTCTGGAGGGGGGGAGGCGGCCGGGCCGGAGCATGGGGTTCGCGAAGGTGCCAGGTGACATGGCAGATGGCGCTGAGGGGGAGGGGGGACCGGGCGGGGGGCTCTGAGAAGGAAGGAGGTGTCTGGTAGTGGGGCGGTGGTGCTGGGTTGTGGCCGAGACCTGGGGAGTGGGGGCAGAGACCGCTTCTGCTGGGGGAGGCCGCCCGGCCCTGTCTGCTCGCGGGGCCCTGGTCTCCCCCCCCAGCCTCCAGACCCGCTTCACACGGGGCCTGGCGGGGTGCAGGAGGGGGTTGGGGGCTCATCAGCCTGGGTCTGCCCACCAGCGGCCAGGCCCTCTCACATGGGACCCCTCTGTAAACGTGGAGCCAGGCGCAGTGCGGCGCGGCTGGTCTGGGCCGTGCACCCTCGGAGACCTGAACTCCTGACCGGTTCTGTCTGGCTCCTGGATGACCGCCACCCAGAGATGACACCACTGCGTCCCCATTTCACAGCAGGCGACCAGGGCTGGAGGTAGCGCGTCTGCCGGTGCGGGGTGCGGGGCCAGGCTGTCCGCGCTTCACCAGCGCTGTTCCTGCCACAGGGAGGTGAGTCTTTTCTTTACTTAGGCCTTCACTGGTCGGAGGGGCCCACGCACCCACACCACGGTCCACGGCTCCACTCACAGCGTGGTTATGAATCTCACCGCAAACATGCAGAATAATGGACAAAGGCCTTGGCCTGGCCGAGTTAACTCGGGAAAGTCAGCATCCCAGTGCCCGCCAAATACTGGTTGAGTGACTAAGTGAATGGCCCGTTCTGGAGGACAGACTCCTTAACGACAGGGCAGAGCTGGAGAACTCGGGCAGGAAAGACCCCGCCTTCCGTGGTACCTGCTTCAGCCTCCCACTTCTCCAGTCCAGGCCCGGGCTAACTGCCCGCTGTCTCCCGCCAACAGACATGCCCAGACCTGCAGGGTACACCTCTAGTTCCGGCCAGGATGGCGGTGGCTCCTCAGGCAGCTGCCAGCCTGGTGTCCCTGCCCCACCTCCGAGCCGCCACCCCCCCCCCCCCCCGCTCCCAGGGATCGCTGTGCATTCTGGGCTGCCCAGCCTGTGCTTGGCTGACCGGCCCCGTTATGTAACACGCCACCTGGCAAGAACCCGGGGCTCCTGTGCCCCGTGGCTGTGGTGCTCCGCCCGGCTCACCCCCCGCAGGTAGCCAAGAGCTGGCGAGTTAGGTTGTTGGTCCGCTTCGGCCTCTCAGAGCCTCAGTCCCCTCCACTGTGCGATGGGGGAGACAGGGGGCCCGTTCCTGGGGCTGCGGTGGAGGTGTGCTGCACGCCTGAGTCCTGACCGCCCGCCGCTGGCCCACCAGGAGGTCCCGGTGAGCAGCCACTGCCCCTCCCCACCCTGCGTTCCTGGCTCCCACCGGACCGGGGCACGGGTGAGCTGGGGGCGGGGTGCTGCCCTTCTCCTGGGTGCCCTGGAGGGGTCCTCACCAGCTCTCCACAGGGCAGAATCACCCTGCAGTCGCCAGGCCCACCAGACGGCCTCCACCAGACGGCCTCCAAGCCCTTGGGCCTCCAGTGGCAAGGAGGGGAAGGGACAGCGGTGCTGGAGACCCCACCTGCTTCATGTGGAACAGCCCAGGGGTTACTCAGCCCTCAGCCTCAAGGGAGACTTTTTTTTTTTTTTTGGGTAGTGGGGC
>NW_012267774.1:10810-15572 GCF_000151885.1 Dipodomys ordii | reverse complement strand
ACATAGCAGAAAAAGCTGGAAGTGGCGCTGTGGCTCAAGTGGTAGAATGCTAGCCTTGAGCAAAAGCAGCTCAGGGACAGCGCCCAGGCCCAGAGTTCAGGCCACACAACTGACCCTCCAAAAAAAACAAAGTCTCATGGACTTTCCTGCGTGAGTTGGCTTTGAACCATGATCCTCAGATCTCAGCCTCCTGAATAGCTAGGATTATTCCAGCACCCAGCTCTATTTGTCTATTTTTAATTTGAAAATTGATCTGTGCAAATGGTAAAACAAAATACAATGATCAAAGAGGCCAGCAGAGGGTTCTATGCAGTACTAGGGGTGGTGTTACACACCTGTAATCCAAGGGGCAGAAGAGCAAACAATGGCAGAAGAGCAAAACAAGTACAACAAAAAACAAAGTCACGCAAAGCGAGCCTCCTTCCACCCAAGCTTTGCCCCTTTCCACGGGCACGTGAAGACACGGTCCCTCGTACATGCGTGTACCCTTACACACGGGCCTGTGGGCGCAGAAATGCTCACCACTCTTCTCACAAAAATACACGACACCCCAAAGCCGGGCCACCCCTACTCCTCCTGGGAAGTCTGGGCCTGCTCTGGCTTGCCCGATGTCTCCGGGGCTCTGTGAGGGGCCCCAAGGGCTGACCCCTCCTGACCAGAGGTGGCAGGCTGCCCTGAATCTACTCTGTAGTAAGCAGAACAGGTGGGGCTGGGCAGACATGTGCCAGGCCTGGGAAGCCAGGCCGGGGACTAGGAGGCTGTATTTCCACAGCCTTCTGTCTTCCCAATAGCTTCCCTGAGTCCCGTGGATGTCTCTCCCATGGACTCAGAGACCAGAGCAGGGCTAGGCCCCAAGTCTCACAGTCCCCAAATCACCTGAGAGGCCCTGAACCCCTCTACCCTCCTTCCCAAGCCAGTGAGTGTCCTGGGCACGTGTCCACCATGCAGAAACCACGTTCAGCCGCCCAGCCGGCCAGCTCCAGAAGGCTGTGACCTCTGACCCACCTTCCGGGGCCTGGCGGTGGCCACCACAAACTGCGCCTCGGAGCCCATCCCACTCACATGGCCTGGACTGATCTAGAACTTATTTATAGATCCGAACTCCACGGATGCCATTGTGTCTGCTGCTGCCACGGCAGCGGGGGTGGTGCACGAGACCGGCTTCCAGGACAGGCAAGGCCTCGACTGGAGGAGCGTTTCACTCCGGAGGTCTGGACTCCGAGGCCGAGAAGGAAGGTCCCCTCCGATGGCACCGTACGGGCTGCTCGTGTCCTCCTGACCACGCTGGGAGGTAGCTGGCTCCTCTCCTGGTGTGAAGGTCCCCTCTGATAGCCATGGAACCATCTGGAACCAGTTCCCGGGCCTGGCTGTGCAGCCACTGCTGGAGGAACCCCTGACAGAAATAAATCCCCACACAGCGCCCGGACCCCCTTCACCTTGGGCTCCTTGGGCCCTAGCAGCTGAGTTTTGGTTCTTGGAGCTCGGAAATCCGGCCTCGGGCGCTGGGACTCTCCTCCTCCTCTTCTGAGGCAGGGCGCCCACACTGGCTTTGAACTGGCATCCTCCTGTCTCAGCCTCCCCAGTGCTGGGATTACAGGCCTGCACCACCACATCTGGCTGAGATTCTCTTGCTCTTGGCACCTCAGCCATCTGGCTTCAGTCAGCTTCTGGTATTTTCTTCTAGCTGCCTTTCCAGAGGTGCCAGCAGATACACTTTGTAACTGCTGCTTCTTATCAATGCCAGGGTCAGGGGCGGGCCCTGGATGGAAGGGGCGGGTCTGGGATGGAAGGGGCAGGCCCGGGATGGAAGGGGCGGGCCTGGGATGGAAGGGGCGGGCATTGTCACCTGCGGGGGGGGGGGGGGGGGGGGGGGGGAGGTGGGCTTCAGAGTTCGCTCAAGTCACTGGCAGCTTTCTTCCTGGGGTCTGTAGTTGTGGGCTCTGTTGTCTTCCTGGCTCTTCTCAGACCCACAGCCCTCGACAGCTCTCTCCTGTGAGGTGGCTCTTAAGAGCACTACACAAAATATGCTTTAAACTTTTGGGACAAACTCTGTAATATGTTTATGACTTAGAGGCAGGAAGAATCCTTTCTCTGTTTAAGTTTACTTTTTTGTTGATGTGGTACCAAGGAATCAAACCCAGGACCTCATGCGCGCTAGGCAAGCATTCTACCACTAAGCCACATTTCTAGCTTGGAAGAATTCTTTTTCTGGGGGGGGGTCCGGTCGTGGGGCCTGAACTCTGGGCCTGGGCGCTGTCCCTCAGCTCTTCAGCTCAAGGCTAGCACTCTACCACTTGAGCCACAGTGCTATATCCAGCTTTTTCTGCTTATGTGGTGCTGAGGAATCGAACCCAGGGCCTCGAGCATGCAAGGCAAGCACTCTACCACTGAGCCAACTTCCCAGCCCCTAGCTTGGAAGAATTCTCTAACAAGAATTCTCTAACAAGAAATCCTTGATGACTGAGACACCAAAATCCAAAAATCCTCCAAAAGCATTCCCGTGTGCCATAGATTGGGTGTGGAATGGATGTGCCCGGCTGGTGGTACTGTTCTGGGAGGTTCTGGAAACTTCAGGAGGTAGGCCTCGATGAGGGCAGCACATCACCGGGAGTTGGGGTCCTCGGGGGCTGGACTGGTCCTGGGCCCTCGCTGCTTGTCTTTCTCTGCTTCTTGGCCATCATGAGGTGAGCTGCCTCCGTTACCACCGTATTCTGGATCACAAGCAAGACGCAGCCCAGCCGAGCGGCCGCAGATATCCCCTCTGAACCACACTTTCGGAGCCTTCGCCCCTAAGTGGTGGATGACAGCTATTTTATCAGAGCCATGGAAGTGGCCATCCACAGAGCCACACCTATGAATGAAAGGCGGGTGTGCTGATAGAAAGATGGGCAAAGGGGCTGGGAAGGTGGCTCAGTGGTAGAGCGCTTGCCTTGCATGCCTGAGGCCTAGGTTCAATTCCTCAGCACCACATAAGCAAAAATTAAAAAAAAGCCAGAAGTGGCGCTGTGGCTCAAGTGGTAGAGCGCCAGCCTTGCGTGACAAAGCTCAGCAACAGCGTGCGAGGGGCTGTGTCCGCCTGTCTGTGTGAAGATGTGTGAACTCAGGTTTAGGGCCCGGGGTGTGGACGACCTGGGGCTCCTCTTTGGACCGCTCCCTGTCTTGGGGCACCCCGTCATTCAGCTGTGGGGGCCAGGCCTGGGTGGCTCCCAGCCTCTCTTGCCCAGGTCATGGCTCTGAGAGAAGACCACATCTAGTCACTGCGGGGGGTTGGGGTGTGGGGGGGGTTCTCCTGAGCTGTCCTTGGTCACTAGGGGAATGTTTGCACATGGTGCACTACTCCAGATGTCCAGCAGGTGGTGCTGTCTAGGCACTTTGCAGCAGGATGTTGGTGATACCAGCCAGACCCCCTTGGTGCAGATGGGGAAACTGAGGCTGGAGGTCTCCTTCCCCTTACATATGGGAGGCCTGTGCTCTGCTGAAGGCTGGGAGCTGTGGTGAGCAGAATGGTAGGCTGGTTGCCTCCCTGGCGTGTGTGTGTGTGTGTGTGTGTGTGTGTCTAGCGGTCAGGTCAAAACTTGGGGATGTGGGAGAAAGCAGAGGTTCAGCTGCGCTGCACAGTTGCTGGAACAGAGCAGCCACTCTGACGCTTCCAGGGACCTGGTGTCTAGGACAGGGAGGTTTCTGGAGTGGGGGTGCAGTGGGGGGCGTGTGGGGTCATGAGACCTTCAGGCGAGAAGCCCTGCCCAGCCCCAGAGGCTGACACAGTGCTGCCCTGCGGCCCTCCATGCCGGGGGAAGGACCCGTGTGGATGCCGCTTCTTCCAGACTGGTCAGCGGGAGCACAGCCCGGAGCCTGGGCCCTGGCTGAGGCCTGAGCCTGTCCCGCAGGTGTCTGTCTGGGCGGAACACTTTCTATGCAGAGAATGTTTAGCTTTGGGGCTGAGATGTAGCTCAGTGGCAAACTGCTTGCCCAGCAAAATGCAGCACCCTGGGTTTGATCCCCAGTTCCAAAAGAGAAAAGAATGGGGGGAAAAAGGTTTAGCATTGATTTGGGGAGGAACAGGCTCTGGGCGCAATCTGCAGGGAGATGAGGTTAGACTTTCTTGTTGCTTTTTTTAGCCTAAATATTTCTGTGGGACACTCCATGCTGTTCTAACTGATGTGGCCCTGGCCTTGGAGCTCGAGTGTAAATCCTCAGAGAGGATGGGCGTGGGCCTGGGGAGGAGGTGGCAGGACAGGAGCCCTCATGCGTGGGATCACCATTCTTATTAGAGGAGCCCAGCTTCTCAGGAGGCTGAGATCTGAGGATCCTGGTTTGAAGTTAGCCTGAGCAGGAAAGTCCAGGAGACACTGATCGCCAATGAACCACCAAAAAGCTGGAAGCAGAGTTATGTTTCAAGCAGTAGAGCACTCGCTGTGAGGGGAAAAAAGGGGGACAGCACCCAGGCCCTGAGTTCAAGCCCAGGACTGGCACACACACACACACACACACACACACACACGCACACACGCACGCACACACACACACACACACACACACACACACACACAGATCCCTGGGCATCTTCTCTGTAGCTGATAGAATACAACCAGCCATCCCGGAAGAAACTGTGTGCAGAGAGATGGCCATCTCTGTGTAATTTGCCATAGAAAATTCTGGAAGCTGGGCTGGGAAGGTGGCTCAGTGGTAGAGCGCTTGCCTTGCATGCATGAGGCCCTGGGTTCAATTCCTCAGCACCACATAAGCAAAAAGAAAAAAGCCA
>NW_012267774.1:7857-10012 GCF_000151885.1 Dipodomys ordii | reverse complement strand
CTGGGTTGGGATGGTGGGGGGTTGGCCCAGCGGGCACTGGGTTGGGGGAGTTGGCACTGGGTCAAGACAGCCTCAAGCCCCAGTCCAGTGCTGAGGACACCGGGACGCCGCAGCTGGGCAGGTGGGTGCCGCCGGGCCACGCGGAGCTGGTCCGTGCCAGCCGCCCCGGCCCCAGGCCGCCACCCTGACCTCTGCACCGGCCTTCCCAACCTCAGGGCTTTTCACACGGGCTCTGTACCTCAGCTCCACACGTCAGTCACCCCAAAGCCCTGGCCCAGACCCGCAGCCTCCCCAGCCTCCTCCTGCCGCCCCACCTGCTCGGCAATCTTCCCTGGGGGGTGGGAGCTGGGGGGCTAGAGGCCGAGCCGGCGGGAGGCACGCGGAGCCCCTGGCTGCGGGGTCTAAGGAGTCTAATCACACCGATTAGCCTGGCAGCAGATAGCGATCGGAGAAGCTGTTCTTCTTCTGTCTTCATGTGCTGATGCCATCTGCTGATCAGGAGGGGCGCTCGCTCCCCTCGGCCCTGGGTCCCTCCCCAGGGCTGCGTTGGCAATGCCAGCTGGTGTCAAGCAAGGTGAAGACGCAGACCACCAGGAGCGGCAGGTGCGTGCCAAGGCCCTGGGGCCACAGCCTTCACACAGCAAGCGTCCGTTCCACAGTGCTCCTGGAAGGCCGCGTGGGTGCCCTTATTGTAGTCAGAATAACAGAGATGTGGAGCCAGGGCTTGGGGAGAAGCGGCCTCTGGGCACACTCTGGCTCCCGGGGGAGGCTAGAAGATCACAAAGGCCGGCCAGCATGACCCGTACCGAGGGTGTGGGCTCAGGGTGGCTGCTGAGCCAGAGGAGGGCGCCATGGTGGCCCGGGGCCCGAAAGGGGCCCCAGCGAGTCCCAGGCATGGAGGCCGCCGCCCGCCCTGGGGGGGGGGGAGGCTGTGGGGGCCTTCACAGCTGCCCCGCCGTTGGTGCCTTCCAAGGGTCCGGTGTGAGAGAAGGCTCACTTGGTCCCCTGGAACTGGGGTGCCGTGGCAGTCCTGGGGTCCCTGGCGTTGTACTCCCACAGTGGGTGGTGGGATGCAGTCTCTTCCAGACTCCATCTCTGGCGATGTGAGCCCCTCTGCGCTCCCCCCCCTCAGTGAGAAGAGGGACACGCCAGCTCTGTGAGTCAGTGGACCCTCGCTCTTCTGGGGCGGATGCAGGGCAGGCTGCGCCAGGCCTGGCACTTAGGCGCAGGCATTCTGTCCCTTGAGTCCTTTGCCTGCTGGTTATTTTCCAGGTAAGGCCTTGCTTCTTGACAGGCCACCTTGGCCTGCCATCTTCTTACCTGCACGTCCCCAGACCATGCGGGGTGACAGGTGAGGCCACTGTGCCCAACCACCGGGCTTTCCCGGCAGCAGGGTGACAGGTGTATGCCACCACGCCTGGCCTTTGGTTGAAATGGACTCTCGTGAACTTTCCTCATTATCACCATCACATTAGCAACATCCTTGTGCTTGTCATTACCATTAATGGTCATCTGTCACCTATCACCGTGGCTGCCACTAATGATCATGTCACTGCTATCATTATTCTATCACCACCACCACCACCATCACCATCATCACCATCACCACCACCACCATCACCACCATCATCACTATCACCACCACCATCACCACCACCACCATCATCATCACCATCACCACCACCACCATCATCACCACCACCACCATCATCACCATTACCATCATCACCACCATCATCACCATTACCATCACCACCATCACCACCACCACCACCATTACCATGACCATCATTACCACCATCATCACCATCACCATCATCATCACCATCACCACCACCATCACCAGCACCACCAGCACCAGCACCACCAGCACATCACCATCAGCACCATCACCAGCACCACCATCATCACCAGCACTATCACCATCATCATCACCAGCACTATCACCATCATCATCACCACCATCATCACCATCACCATCACCACCAGCATCACCACCACCAGCACCATCACCACCATCACCATCACCACCACCATCATTACCAGCACTATCACCAGCACCACCACCACCATCACCATCATTACCACCATCACCACCACCATCACCACCATCATCACCATCACCACCACCACCTCCACCACCATCACCACCACC
>NW_012267774.1:6999-7807 GCF_000151885.1 Dipodomys ordii | reverse complement strand
TCAGGGTCCCACTGCTTGGGGAGGGCGCAGGCTCCAGAGCTCAGGGTCCCACTGCTCGGAGGAGGGCGCAGGCTCCAGAGCTCAGGGTCCCACTGTGCGGAGGAGGGCGCAGGCTCCAGAGCTCAGGGTCCCACTGCTCGGAAGGGCGCAGGCTCCAGAGCTCAGGGTCCCACTGCTCGGAAGGGCACAGGCTCCAGAGCTCAGGGTCCCACTGCGCGGAGGAGGGCGCAGGCTCCAGAGCTCAGGGTCCCACTGCACGGAGGAGGGGGCAGCTAGGGCGAGAGGTACCGCCATCCACCCCTTCTCTACCATCCATGCTTCATTCACCCACCCCCATCTACCTATCACCTGTCCATCCATCACCCACCCATCCATGCATCACCCATCACCCACCTACGTGCCATTCACCCATCTAGCATCTATCTGTCCCTTACCCATCCATCCATCCATCTATCCTCCCACCATCCATCCATCCACACATCATCCGCCCACCCATTCAACCCACCATCCCCCATCTTTAATCTATTCATCTACGCACATCCATCCATCCACCTTTATCTACCCATTCATCTATCCACCCACCTGTCCATCATCCATCCATCTAACCATCCATCATTTAACCATCCATCCATCATCCATCCATCACCCATCCATCCATCATTCGCCCATCCATCCATCCATCATTCACCCATCCATCCATCATTCGCCCATCCATCCATCATTCACCCACCCATCCATCCATCCATCCATCATTCACCCATCCATCCATCATTCACCCACCCATCCATCCATCCATCCATCCATCATT
>NW_012267774.1:5298-5964 GCF_000151885.1 Dipodomys ordii | reverse complement strand
CCATCCATCCATCCATCATTCACCCACCCATCCATCCATCACCCATCTATCCATCATTCACCCATCTATCCATCATTCACCCATCCATCCATCATCCATCCATCACCCATCCATCCATCATTCGCCCATCCATCCATCCATCATTCACCCATCCATCCATCATTCACCCATCCATCCATCATTCACCCATCCATCCATCATTCGCCCATCCATCCATCATTCACCCATCCATCCATCCATCCATCATTCACCCATCCATCCATCCATCCATCATTCACCCATCCACCCATCCATCCATCATTCACCCACCCATCCAACCATCCATCATTCACCCACCCATCCAACCATCCATCATTCACCCATCCATCCATCATCCACCCATCCATCCATCATTCACCCATCCATCCATCATCCATCCACCCATCATTCTCCTATCCATCCATCATCCATTCATCCATCATTTATCCATCCATACACCCACCATCCATCATTCACCCATCCATATTTCTAATGTATCTCAGGATGTGAATGCTACTCCTGAAATAGTTCATGATACCATTAAGGACTTTTTTTTTTTTTTTTGGGTCCGGTCATGGGGCCTGAACTCTGGGCCTGGGCGCTGTCCTTCAGCACTTCAGCTCAAGGCTAGCACTCTACCACTTGAGC
>NW_012267774.1:0-194 GCF_000151885.1 Dipodomys ordii | reverse complement strand
AGGGCGCAGGCTCCAGAGCTCAGGGTCCCACTGCTCGGAAGGGCGCAGGCTCCAGAGCTCAGGGTCCCACTGCTCGGAGGAAGGCGCAGGCTCCAGAGCTCAGGGTCCCACTGCTTGGGGAGGGCGCAGGCTCCAGAGCTCAGGGTCCCACTGCTCGGAGGAGGGCGCAGGCTCCAGAGCTCAGGGTCCCACTG
>NW_012267773.1:37631-38728 GCF_000151885.1 Dipodomys ordii | reverse complement strand
AAGTGTCTTAGAGAAGGTGAATAGAATTTAAGTACATTATATCAATGAATAAAAATTGCACAGTGAAATACCTCACTTTGCAGAAATATCATAGGTCATTAAATAAAAATGAGCAAAAGCTCTGGGCAATGATGGCTCAGGAGTCTGAGCTGTGAAGAAGTGCGTATCAGGGGCAGGAAAGGCCATGGGCTCATCTCCAATTAACCACCTGAAAACCGGAAGTGGTGATGTGGCTCAAGTTGTAGAGCACTTGCCTAAGGCTGAAGAGCTCAAGGACAGGGCCCAGGGCCAGAGTTCAAGCCCCATGACTAACTAACCAACCAACCAACAATTAAACCAAAGGCCCACACAAATATATGAGGCTGATAATCACAAGATTATTAATCACTACCATCAGAAGATAGAGACAAGAGACGCATTTATTCACAGAAAAAGTGTGTGTTGCACATAAAATGGAGAATTATTCAGCCATAAAAAGAAATTAGGTCCCGATCATTGGTGTAATATAAAATGATACTGAAAACAATATATAGCAAACAATTAGCAAACTAAAAAAAAAGTAAATATATGCTATCAATCTATTTATCTCAAATATCTTGAGTAGAAAACTTCCTGACTACAGTAAAGATGTGAGCTTATCAGGATTAGGAATAGTGGCAACGGGGATTTATTGCTAGCAGGTATAGGATAACTTTAGGGATTTAAAAAATAGGGATTTAAAAAATAGAGTGTATAGTTCTGGGAAAGAAATTCATAGAACTGATTTGTCTGTGGAAAATAATCAAATGATCAACTTTATGTGATATATATTATTTTCACAATGCGTTACATAAAATAGAGCAAATAAATATGCCTGCATATTAAAAATTAATTATTAAATTTAAGACAAATCCTCTAGGAAATACTTGTTTTACTTTTCTCTTCATTCTTGGTACTTTTGGTTTCATTATATATGTTTATTTATTTTTCAGTTTGATTCTATAAATATAAACAACAGATATTTCTCAGAATTTAGTCACTGTAAACATTTTTGTTGTGTTTTTTATGAGTAGATTTTACTCACTTGACAAGCATAGCAAAGTACATGTGATGACTAG
>NW_012267773.1:34350-35645 GCF_000151885.1 Dipodomys ordii | reverse complement strand
ATATATATATATATATATATATATATATATATATAAATCCAATGGATACTTGGACATGACAAATTCAACAGGACTTTAGATATTCACACAATGAGACCAAAGGAGGATATTCTTTTTTATAGAAATGTTTAAATTGTGATTAAGTGATTACATAAATTTCACAAATCTGACAGTATCATGAGATAGTGATACTTAGTCACAAATACATTCTAATCTTCATGGGGACAAATTGTCTATCATGGTCTCTAAAATTTATGAGTTCTATGAGCTTTGACAATACAGTTATTTCTTCCACATTGGGTGATATGCACATTTCTTTCCTTTTGCTTAGTGCCAGCTGTTCCCTCTTTCCCTCTCATTCCCTTCTTCCCATCACTGCCCTTTAGTTGCTTAGTTTGTTTTGATGAACAACCAGTGCAGCTGATGGGTCACGCTGTTGTATATTTTGTCCTGTTTCCCTCTGTTTCTGTGTCCTCCTCCTGGTTTCCCTCAGATGTGCACATATATATGACATATGTGGTCAGCAGCATGGGATTATTTAGTAATTATTTGACCAGATGAGTGGAGACCCTTTGTTTTTTGTCTTGTTTACTTTGTAGTATCCAAAGGAGGATATTCTTATGAGAGGATCACAAAGGCTCAATAGCTATGTGCATATGTTCATACAAAATGATATAGAAATAAACTAAAGAAATGGAAACAAGTTTTTCTTGTTTTTTTTGTACTGATTGTCCTTTGTTTTCTTTTCTATTTTATCCTTTTTGTTGTTGTTCTTGATTTCTGTACCTTTTATCTGATCTGGGGAGGAAAAAGGAAGAACAAAAACGGTGGGACAAATGGGAACTACTCCAGCAGTGATATTCACTATGTTGAACTATACAACTTTGGGGAGGGGAGCCAGGAAGGAAAAACAACTGGGAGAAAATGAGGAAGGGGATGACACTGTTCAAAAAGAAATGTATTCATGACTTGACATGCAACTATAAACTCCTCCGTATTTCATCTTTACAATAAATTTTAAAAAACTTGGCCCTTATTGATATCTAAACAATATGCTCCATGCTAGTAGGCTACAAATATGTGACGTGCTATCCTAAGTTGAGAACACAGATTTCATTAATGCCATGGAACAAGATACACAAATTGGTTACAGAAATTGTGATTGTAAATCAATAAAGAAAAAACAGTACACAGAGACACTTCTCACAAAATATTGTTTCTATTTGAAATTTTATTCTGTCTAGGTTTTGTAGATAAGGCACTAAGCAAAAACATACACATTTATGTGTAAAAAA
>NW_012267773.1:29405-29704 GCF_000151885.1 Dipodomys ordii | reverse complement strand
TTTATTCTTTATATTCTTGGTACAATTTGACTCACGGTTTCAAATAGTGTGCTTGACATCTACATCTACTGAAAATAAGATACCATGATTAACATAAAACATAGTATCTACAAGAGAGAGAACTTAGAATCAAACAAATTCATAGGGGTCCAGTTAGGTGGTTTACAATCCAGCTTCCTGTTCCAGACATCTACCGTGAGACTGATCTACTTCTCAGAATCCAACTGTAAGGCATGCATTAAATTGTGCTGCCAAATCCCTTTGTGAAGTGTGTTTCTTACCCAACATTAAAAATAAAT
>NW_012267773.1:23207-24645 GCF_000151885.1 Dipodomys ordii | reverse complement strand
GTGCCGTAGGTTTCTCATATGAAGTTACACTCATTTGAGCCAACACGTCATATGCTCTCGATGCTACAGACTGTCTTTGCCCCTTCCCTAAAACCTCAACTGTTAAATCTGCTAGGAATTTATGTCATTCCTTTTACAATAAATCTAGCAATTGTTTTCTAGAGAAAATTTACAGTGTGAAGATAGTTTTTCCTGGTTCTCACATAAGAAAGTAGATACAACCTCAAGAAATCCTGAGTTGGGAGCAGCTACATAAGTTGCTATAACCACAGGTTAACAATAAATTATAAGGACCTGAAAACATTATGCCTGGCTTGCAAGCTGTGGGTGGCATTTACCTTTCCCAATCTGCCAACACTTGTTCCTCATAACAATATAACATTTTCCCAAATGGGGTAATATTCTTGGACTAAGAATGACATGGCTATGCAGAGTATTACGAGAAGGCAATTGTGTTTCTGACTTTCTGTTTCTCTGTCTCTGTCTTTACCTCTGTCTCTGTCTGTCTCTCTGTCTCTGTCTCCCTCTGTCTCTCTGTCTCTGTCTCTTTCTCTCTCTTTCTCCAAGTCCTGGGTGCTGTCCCTTTTGTGTTCAAGGCTAGTACCCTACCACTTTCAGCCACAACTCCATGTCTGGCTTTTCAGGTAGTTAATTGGACATAATTGGAGATAAAAGTCCCATTGAATTTTCTGCCCTGTCTGACTGAAATATGAGCCTGAGATATCAACATTATGAGTAGCTAGGAGTACAGGAATAAGCTACAGGCACCCAGCTAAGTTACCTTTCTAATAGCTATTCCATTTGTAACACTTATAAACCCTTATTTTGTCCTTATCAAAACCAAAACAATTCCTGCTCATTCTAGTCATTCTTGTAAGTTTTTAAAGGATATTTTCTGGTTTATATGTGAGATGAATTATGCACATAACACACTGGACATCAAAATGTGTGTGTGTTATTGTTGTTGTTGCAGCTATAAGCTAGAAAATTTTGGTCATGAAAAGAACAATCCAACTAGTGTTGGCAGAAATTAAAGTAATCCCGATTCAGCACTAACCTTACACAAAATGTAGATTCTGTTGTAATCAAATCAGACAAAGTAGATCTGGGCATAATTAGATCAGCATAATTAAATTTTCATTCTCTAAGGGAATATCAAAATGCACATGTGTAAGATTCATTATTTTTCACCTTATTTTCCCAGTCATAGCAATGGAAATTTCAGCTGGCTCTGCCCCGTAAGAAGAGATGTCTTACCCAGAGATAGTCCTCAAAACTATCTCTGTGACGATACTTGTAGTTTTGAGAAAAATAGAACTTGATAATGTTCTGTTATATAAACTGAATCTGTGTTTCATCCACGATTTTAAAGAATAAAGTTTATTTATATACCAACTTACAGTCTAGGATCATGAATACTACAAATACATTATTTTGT
>NW_012267773.1:22816-23157 GCF_000151885.1 Dipodomys ordii | reverse complement strand
GATACATTTCTCCATATTTACACCTCAGTCAATGTTTATTTTTCTTGGTATATAGACACTGTAGTATAACTTCTTCATGAAACTCCAATTTCTAACTATGCCAAAAAAAGAAGGTAAAAATGTCAGAGTGATAGATACCATGTATGTATCATACTTCCAGGTACTTACAATTGAAAATATACATTCTTATTGTCTGTATTTCTCAAATTACCAGTGCTGGAAAAAACATTGTCTTCTCAGCCCTATGTGTTGGCTTAGGCCTTACCTTAATGAACCAAGCAAACTTAGTTTCAACTCAAACTTCCACTTATTGCATACTTAGCTACAGTAATAGGAAATGA
>NW_012267773.1:12841-15531 GCF_000151885.1 Dipodomys ordii | reverse complement strand
CCAGCAATCCTACTTTTGGGTATTTACCCAAATGATCACAAACAAGGCCATACTGAAGCCACCAGCATAACTATATTTATTGCAGCATTATTTACCATAGCTAAGATATGGAACCAACCAGATGCCCCTCAGTAGATGAATGGATCAAGAAAATGTGCTATATGGATAGAAATGGAACTCTATGCCTCCTAGAAAGAATGACTGTGGAGAGCTGCGGGAGCCGCGACCAAAGACGGCTGCAAAAGCAACATTGTAGCTAAAATGGCAGGGCCGCGTGGTGCGGTTGCAACCTAAGATGGCGCGGGCTCCCGCCTTCCGTCTTCCTGGTGACGAGTGCTCTCTGTAAAAAACAACTCCTTATATGGCTATGACTTGGCTCCTAGTTTGCTTCCGTGTTTGCAGCCCTATCGGTATATGCCACATGGCGCTTCAGGATTGGCCATCCAGGAGGCTTATAACCAGAGCGTGGAGGCAGATGGGAAGGAGAAACAAGAGAGCAGCAGGAGAAACAGGAAGAAGCGGTCAGGAGAGAAGTAGGAGAAAAGAAGCTGTAAATAAGGTCCTGAATAAACCGCCTGAGAGAAGAACCTGTTGTCGCGTCATCCTTGCCGGTCGAGGCGGTCGCGACAAATGACACCACCCCATTTGTTAGGAAATGGAAAGAGGGGATGGGAAGATGGCTCAGAGGTAGAGCACTTGCCTTTCATGCCTGAGGCCCTGGGTTCGATTCCTCAGCACCACATAAGTAAAATGAAAAAAGACAACCGGACCGCCCCCCCAAAAAAGGAGTATAAAAAAATGGAAAGAAATGGAAAAAATTATATTAAGTGAAGTAAGCAAGGTCGACAGAAATATTGGTCCCATGATTTCCTTTATTTTGAATAACTAGCATAAATCTAGGACAATCTAATCAGATGAGCAGAAATGCTCAAAAGCTATGTAAATATGACCATGTAAGATGATGCTAAGCAAGGTGAACCCAAGATATGGACACAAGAGGTTTTTCTTTATTGTTTTTAATGTATTCTGTGATTTTTTTGTTTGTTTCCTTTGTATGTTCTTCCTCCTATGGTATATTCTTTGTTCTCACTGTATTTGATATTGGTACCCTGCATCTTGTATATACATTTATATAATTTGGGTGGAGGGGAATAACAACCCATAGCAACAATGATATTCACAAGGCACTATGGTAGAAATGATCTTTATAACTTTGAGGTGTGGGCAGAGGACTGTGGGAGGTGAGGGAGATAAGGGATAGTTGGAGAAAATCAAAGGGGGAGGTAACAATCCCTGACAAGAAATGTCCTGATTACCTTACTCATGTAACTATAACCCCTCTGCACAGCATCTTTACAATAAAATAAAATTTAAAAAAATAATAAAAAATGCAGTGTAAAATACCACAACTCAGTATGTGAGGTCCACTCATTCTGGAGTAGGAAAAGGAACTGTGGAATAATAGTTGTGTCTCTGGAGGAAGAGAAAAGAAATGACAGTTGAAAGCTGTATATCTTCTCAGGACATGGGAGCTTGGCAATCCAATCCATGTGCATCCTGGTATTGCTGTGTCCTATTTGTTATTAGAAAAAATATACTGAGTCATCCAAATTGCCAGAAGACCACAAACAAAATGTGTAAATGTTGTTCATGATGTCAACATGTCCATGAACTAAATACAGTACTTACTACATCATCAAACAGTTTTGACTTTCAAATCAAATAGTAGTAGACATGTATATCAGAGTTCTGAAATTATTGCCTTTAATAAATTGTTCTTTTACTAATAAATTAGTGCTTTAGGATTTTCCTATTAGTCAATAGAATCTGAAGACAAATATGTTTTTCCACAGCTTTTTCATAGACAGCATCTGAAGGTCAGAAGATTTATGCCCAAACTCACATAAGATAGCCACAAAGTAGCTGAGTCAGTTCAAGTAGGCATTTTCAAGTCTAAGTATATCAATCATTTCTCAATATCCTTCCACTGAAGAGAATAAAAATAGCTGTGCAGGATTTTGCATGGCTTGTCCTTGTCCCCTGATTAGTACACTTAACTTTTCTTCTTTCATAACAAATGTACTCGCTCAGGAATTGTATGAACTGTAGCAGCTAAGATCTAGTTTAATTCAGTTCATAAATCACCCACTAGTAAAATTTTGTAGTCCAGTGGAAAAAATAATTTGGGTATTTCACTGTAATAAGATATAGACATAGTTGTAATTTTTACTCAAAACTTGTCTATAAAATTTTAATTAAAATATGTACAGTATCATCATTATTAGATTTTGTTCCTACAATATCATGGTTATATAACAGTGGTATTTAATTTTCTTTCCTGAAAATCACTTTGGAATCATGCTAATTTGAAGTCAATCTCTTCTTTTCCAAAATCATACCAACAGGGCTGGGAAGTTGGCTCAGTGGTAAAGTGCTTGCCTTGCAAGCCTGAGGCCCTGGGTTTGATTTCTCAGCACCACATAAGCAAAAAGAAAAAAGATGGAAGTGGCGCTGTGGCTCAAGTGGTAGAGCGCTAGCCTTGAGCTGAAGAGCTGAGAGACAGAGCCCAGGCCCAGAGTTCAGGCCCCATGACCGGACCCAAAAAAAAACCAAAAAACCAAAATCATACCAACGATTTTGCATGAGGTTCAGTTGGCTCAATCTCCTTGTAAATGTGAAACAAATTACTA
>NW_012267773.1:0-316 GCF_000151885.1 Dipodomys ordii | reverse complement strand
GACATTATATATTATTCATTATACTATGAATGTATTATTGCTTTATTTTTGAAAACACGTTTTTTGCTATTTTCATAATACAATTAATGATCAAACAACAGTTGTTGAAAAATATGTTATTCTTGTATGTGATAATTCATAAGAAGTCACCCATTCATTGAAAGATGAGAAAGCTTCAAAATTGGAAGAAATTTATAGCATACTTTGGAAGACATATTAATCAGACAGTTTAACATGAATCACTACAATACTTAGAAAGATAAATTACTCATTTAAACTGTGATGTGCATAAAAAGAATAATGCAGTCTCAATGGG
>NW_012267772.1:36310-36590 GCF_000151885.1 Dipodomys ordii | reverse complement strand
TCAGAAGGCAGAGGCAGGTTTGTGAGTTCATGGCAGTCTACTCTACACAGGAAGACCTTCACTGCCTGAGGAAAATAAAAAATATATAAATAAAACAGAGAAAGAGAAAACAAAATAAGGAGGAGAAAATATTGCAAGTGAGAAAATATTGCTTTTGCTCACGCTATGATTCACCTATGTGATACTCTAAATTCTTATTCTAGAACTCCTAACCAATATATATCTATATCTGTACATATCTATCTATCTATATACATATGTATTCTAGAACCCCCAGCCA
>NW_012267772.1:29250-30153 GCF_000151885.1 Dipodomys ordii | reverse complement strand
TACATTTCAAATATATATAATAAACACACACATATATAAAGAAAATGTATTTATATAAATATATAAAATATATAAGAACACATATGTGTATATGTATTTATATATATATATGTATATATATAAATGAAATTCAAAGTACACTGTGTGCATGTATGGAAATATCACAATATAATTCCTAGTTTTACAAGTTTTTGATTATCAAAAATTAAACAGAAATGCTTACATGAGTTTAAAAATGTTAGTAAAATGTACGGTATGAACTCCTTAATACACATATGTGTATTAAGGGTAATATGTGGGCAAGAGAAATAGTGAAGGCTCAGTGCTAGTCTTTTACAAATAAGTCTGAATTGGCCCACCACAAACAAGCACAGTCCATGAATGGAATTATCTTATAAAGAATTTGCTACTTATAATAGAAATTATAGGGAATTACAATAGAAATTTTGCAAGTTTTCTCTAAATTACTGAATTTTTCTGTATAGACTGAGTAATGAAATTCTGTTTCTACAATAATTAGAATCAATTTCAAAGTTCATCTCACGAATTTATTTATTTATTTTTTTATTGTGAAAATACTGTACAGAGGGGTTACAATTACATGAGCAAGGTAATGAGTATATTTCTTACCAAGCAGTGTTGCCTTCTCCTTTGTTTCCCCTTACCATCCCTTCCCATCCCCCCACCTCCCACCACCATCACCCCCATGCCACTTTTTTAAAAATTGTATTTTATTTTATTTGTGAACATACTGTACAGAGGAGTTACAATTACTTGGGCAGGATAATGCGTACATTTCTTACCAAGCATTGCAGGCTCCTCCTTAGTTTACCATTCACATCGCTTCCCAGCCTCCCCCCTTCCCCCAATCCCAATCGTTCTACTTCCCCCCTTCCCCCCCCC
>NW_012267772.1:25792-27359 GCF_000151885.1 Dipodomys ordii | reverse complement strand
AGCCTTGGGAAGTATTGCCATTTTCACGATGTTAATCTTTTCAATCAAGGACCCCATGCCACTTTTATGTTATTCACGATAATATTGTACAAAATAGTGTAGGTTGAGAGAAAATGAAGTTATATATGGTTTCCCATTGCTCAAATAATCACCTAATATTGAATGGATGTGATTTTGTCAATTACATATTCCCTATTACCTGAGCAAAAAGCTTACTTCGGAAAGAAAGGCTTTCATATAAATGTTTTCAAAAATTGTTCTTTGCTCTATCATACTGAAAAGGCTTTATCAAGTTTTTCATTAAAAGGTAAAGGTTTGTCCTAGAACTTTGATCGATTTAAGTCAAAACTTCAAAATAATGTATTATTATAAATCCTTTCTCTAAAATATAGTGAAGACAGTTCAGAGGGCTTATCTTGATCAGTACTTAATACAGAAATGGTGGTCATTTATTCAACACATATCTAATAATTAGGTGTATTAATCATTTATAGTTTGTGTAACAAGTTACATGGTTTCTTACATGTAAAAGTACTTATTACAAGATACTGTTGTTGTTGGCAAAGCATGTCCAAAATCTTTAAGGTAGGCATCCATGGGAAGGAAAGATTGTGCATAAACTGGAACTCCAAATGTCCAAGCTGCAGAAAGTAATACACAAAATAAAATCTTGGATTTTGAGGAAGTTATAAGCCTTCTTTTAAAGACATTTTAGCTGACCACATTGGACCTTGAGGAATAACTTAAAGTCAATTTAAAAGTCGACTTTAATCTCTTCTGTAACATTGTTCACAGCTATGTCTAGAAGGAATTTGATAGAATAATAGAAATGTCATAAGCTAACTACCGGAAGTCCAGGTGCCATCCTCCCCGACCACGTATTCCTAGAGGAAATGTTATATGCTTCTATACTTACACTAGCAAAAACACTCTAAAACTATGGCTCAGCTGAACCACATTCATATATTGAAACCAATAGTGGCTGATACCTTATTGACAAATCTTGTACAAGATCTTCCTGTTTGAGAATTGTCTCTTCAACTTAGATATTGCTTTCAATTAGATTGTTCTGATAGAACTCAAGAAAAAAAATTAGCATTCAACTAACAAAAAAATTTACCTTCTTTAAACTTTTGTAGTAAATTATTCATAGTAATAGGCAAAATATTTGGAAAATATAGTGTCAATTCTATGTTTGAAAAGAAAGTTGTAAACACTTAAAAAAAAAGAACAGTGTTTCAATTAAATCAATATTATGTTTTCCTGGCCTATATGCTGACTATATTTTGCTTTGTCTTCCCTCCAAACTCAAATATGAATACTTCTCTTTGTCTTTGTTGAGGCCTAATAAGAAGTCCTATGAATATAGCTAAAGTAAATGGAACTCTATGCCTCTATCAGAAAGAAAAACATTGCCCCATTTGTTAGGAAATGGAAAGACTTGAAAAAAATTATATGAAGTGAAGTAAGCATGGCCCAAAGAAACATAGGTCCCATGGTTTCCCTTATTTGCAATTACTAGTATATGTCTGAGACAAGTAGAAACGGTCAGGTAAGTTGATGTTAG
>NW_012267772.1:22380-24368 GCF_000151885.1 Dipodomys ordii | reverse complement strand
GAGATAAGAGTTTCACAGCTTTTCCTGCCCAGGCTGGCTTTGAACTGTGATCCTCAGATCTCAGCCTCCGGAGTAGCTAGGAGTACAGGCATGAGCCACTGGCACTCGGCTTAGATTTAAAATTTTTATTTGTCCTAGACAAGGGCTTGAACTCAGGGCCTAATCCCTGTCCTGAGCTTCTTTTGCTCCAGGCTAATATTTTAATACTTGAGCCATAGCTCCATTTCTGGCTTTTTGATAGTTTATTGACGATAAGAGTCTCATGGACTCTCTTATCTGGTGTGATTTCAAACCATAATCCTCAGATCTCAGCCTGCTAAGTAGCAAAGGTTATAGGTATGAGCCACCTGCACCTGGCTAGATTTAAACTTTTATATTAAGTTATACAGCTTAAAAAATCCTACTAGCAAATCCTACTAGAACAAACCTCTTTGATATTTTGAAGAATTTCACATATTTTGTCCTTTATGCTACATCTGAGTTTTTTTTAATAAAACCTCTCCTTTGATTCAGATGATTGTGTTGATGGTTGAACAACACTGTGTTGTTCAATACGGGCCAGAATATTGAAATCATGCAGCTGTTGATTCACCTAGTCTAGCATACAGTTCTTTTAGTCTAATTTTTATCTATGTGAAATTCCATTCATAAACTCAGTTTAGAAAATGCACATTTTTCACTGCATTAGCAGTGAAAATTACAACTTTGGAACCTGGACATTTTTTGAAACATCTTTCACAGCTCTGCCAGCCAAATAACTATCTTTGCAAACATGATACTTCTGACATGTGAAAGCTGCCATCAAATTCTGATGTTTGAATAGGAGTTATACAGCTTAATCTCTGATAAATTTTCTATGTCAGATGTCAGTGTGCCATATCTTATTTTTTATGGAAGTTTCTCTTTTCTTTTAAAAACTTTATGCTATGTTTTTAAACTGAGTGAAATTCTACTGCCAATTTTATTAACTTCAGAGCTCTTACAGATTGTAGGGACAATGCCAGAAAATGTAGACAATTAATTACCACTCTCTCCAACTGGAGGTTTTGTTTTGTTTGCAAAACCTAGAATATACTATCATTTCTCCCCATCATTTACCTTCTTTCTCATGTATATCATTTTTACACTGAAATGACCCTTATGTTGTCACACTCTGTTGCTTACAAGTAAAAATAGATGCCTGAAATATTAGGAGTCAGTTGAACAGAAGTGTGAAGGTTATAATTCTAAGAAAGACAGTCTTATTTTGTAATGAGAGCTAATTCATGAGGATACTTTCAAAGCATGTGTGTTTTTTATAATTACCTCTGAATATTAGGAAATTATGAGATGCTACAGCTGGAAAGCATGCATAATGTACATATGCAGGAGTTGGAGAAACAAACATATGTAGTCATGTTGTCTAGATGAATAGAAAATAACACGAAAAACATATAATCAGAATATAGATAACTCACCCAGAAATACTTTTCAAAACAACATTAAAGCCATCAGCGTAGCATTAGAGTTAGAATCTATAAAGATTAATGGTGATAATTTCTGCAAATTTGCATAGTAGTTAAATAGCAAATATTTATATTTAATAAATATCTTCTTTCATACACATAAAAGGCCAATAGTCATACAACAAAAGACTCAAGGCGACAAGATGGCGGAGGAGAAGCTGGAATCTGAACAAGCTCTCGCATAGAAAGCAGTTTTAGAGTTCCAGTGAACAGTCCTAAGCCAGAGACACACACCAAGTGTGCCATCACAGGACAGAGAGTTAGACAAGTGAGAGAAAGCCTAGGCAAGAATACAAATCTGAGCACTAGCCAGCAGCTGCCGCGGCGGCGGCAGCAGGGTCGCGGTGGAGACCGCAGCCGGGCGATACCTGAGCGCTCACACAGAGAGTCCGGGACGAAGGAGCCAGACGCAGCAGGCGAGCGGATTCTACTAAACACCAGCAAGAACCGACAAGGAGCAGACAGCTTCATCCTGCAGTTTGC
>NW_012267772.1:6486-8285 GCF_000151885.1 Dipodomys ordii | reverse complement strand
AGGCTGGGAAGGGATGGGAAGGGTAAACAAAGGAGGAGGCTGCAATGCTTGTAAGAAATGTACGCATTATCCTGCCCATGCAATTGTAACCCCTCTGTACAATATGTTTTACAAATAAAATAAAGTTAAATTAAAAAAAAGAAAAAAAGAATAGCAACATGGAAAAAATAAACAATATACAAATATTAATTCTTCCACTGCATTATGAGTGGTCAGTTAAACTCAACAAGGGAGAAAAGTGCAGTTAATATGGCTATGAAAATTTCAATACACTGAAACTTAACTGATCATAACTGAAGGAATAACACATAGAAAAGGGGGAAGACCCTATGAAATCTATATTTTACTAAAATTGTCCCAAATTTTATATATAGAAAAATCTAGCAGAAAATTTCAATATGACATTAAATGTGATTTTAGACACCGAGCGAACTTTAAAAAAAAAGACTCTATAAGCTAGTGATTGTATGGGGAAAAATATCTTAGACTCTAAATTACTTGAAATCCAAGAGAAAACACAATCAAACTTGACTACTGATAGCTAATGAAACAGGTATTTGGGGAAGAAATGTATTGTCTCACTTCATTATTGAAAAATTCAGGACAGCAGTAGATGACCTCTTAAACTCCAAAGGTGGCAATAGAAATACCACTTCAACTCAGAAAAGTGCTGATTTCCTGAAACTTTTCTGAATGTAAGTTATTTCTGCATATATGTAATGAATGAAAAAAAATGCCCTGAGAGAGTATTCTGTAGGTGTCATTTGCACCATTCAAAATGTGAGCTATTGTCTAAAGAACCTTCAAAGCGCGTTTTAATCTTATAGAATAAATCAAGATGTTCGAAATGTATAAAATAAAGAATTTTACGATAAAATGAAAAAAAAAGACTCAATATCACTGTTTTAGCAATGTAAATAAATATACACATCAATTTTGCTTCCCATCTGTTAGGGAAAGTATAATTAATCACTTAGATGACAAGTGTTGGTAAGGGTATAACAGAATGAAGGGTTTGTACACTCTTCACGTGAATATAAATTGGTACCACCATTTGAAAGCATTATGGAGACTTCAAGAAATTATTCATAATTCTAATATGCAGCAGTTTTGTCTATGGGTACATTGCCAAGACAATGAAGTCAACATTTTGAAGAGCCATGTGCACCTTCACTTCCATTTTTATACTATTTTTTGAAACCAAGAAATGGAAATAGACTGTCCTGATTGATTGCTGAACCAATAAAAATATATTACATATATGTATACATATATACATGTATGTATAAACACATGTATATTATATGCATATCACTGGAATGTTATTCAGACAAAATGAGAGAAATTCTATGATATTACAGTATTTGATAGCTAACAAATTTGTTCTCCCAATAACAGAGATAATTGTGCTTATCATGGTTGAGTGGATGGCAAGGTGTTTCTCAAAGTAAACTTCAAATCATAGGATGAATGAGTTTTGGGAATCTGTGTACAGAAGGACTAAAGCTATATATTCTATTTGAATACGTTTGTCTTTAAGAATACTAGAAAAATTACTTTCCTCCTTTATTAAAAGTGTAATATAGTTGATCCCTGCTTCCATTGTTCTTTGACTGATCGTATGACTTTTACCTGGGAGCTTGACAATGGATATGATTTTATATGATACCATCAATTATTCTGCATAATAATAATTTCATTGTTTTGATATACCAAGTAAACCAGTTTTGCCATATCCAATTCAGAAAATTGTGTACTTTCTCTAAAATAAGTTGTAAAAGTCATAATGAGAGGTTAAA
>NW_012267772.1:0-256 GCF_000151885.1 Dipodomys ordii | reverse complement strand
TATTCTGATTTTGTGTTTTTCGTGTTATTTTCTATTCATCTAGACAACATGACTACATATGTTTGTTTCTCCAACTCCTGCATATGTACATTATGCATGCTTTCCAGCTGTAGAATCTCAGAATTTCCTAGGATTCAGAGGTAATTATACAAAACACACATGCTCATTCTTCAAGGAAATAGAAGAGGCAATCCAAAAATTCATATGGAACAATAAAAGACCCCAAATAGCAAAAACACTCCTCAATGGAAAGAAC
>NW_012267771.1:7636-9502 GCF_000151885.1 Dipodomys ordii | reverse complement strand
CAACGTAGTTTATTCCCTAATTAGCTAAATATTTATTTGGTCAAATGCTAAGAAATGAAACAATTGCAGATACGTTTATATAGATAAAAATATTAATAATGATTGATTTTTCCCCCAGTGTACCTCAGACATTAAGGCCACACTTAAAAAACTGGATAAGGGACACCTCACACCCCAGTGGAGACTTTAGAGACAGCATTCAAGGTGTACAATGGGAGAGAATGAAAAAGCCCAAAAGGCTAAATAGCAAATACTAGCCAAGGCAAGTTAGAGACTGCACTTGGAAGAGATGGTTATAGGCACATGTCTCCCATGTCTGCTTAAAACATTGGAAAAATATTGGGAAAAGATCAAGTTAATGAGGATGACACTCTGGTAAATTCCTAGGGGCCAGTGGGGCACCAGCCTGCAAAAGCCAGTCTACTCAGAGAAAGCAGCCAGGAAAATACTGAGAGATTTCAACTGTCTGACCCATCTGTGTAGAAATTGCAGACACCTCAGCAGGAGGTGATCAATCAGTCCATTCCAGAGCACAGACCACAGAGAACAGCCACAGCCCTCCATTGAGCAATGTGTGACTTCACCTCTTTCCCTACAATGTCCCCCACTTCCGCTGACTGATCTTGTGGACCATGACCTGACAAATCCCTTTCTGGATTGCTTTTAGCTCCTCCTCTATACTTTATGGGGGGAATTACTCTCCTTTGAGGAACCTATTAACCTCACCCACATGTTAGACCTTGTACCGGATTTACATTTACAAAGAGTCTTTGTGGACTTAATGACCCCTGAAATTTACCTCTTCACTCACTGTTCACTCCTTTTACATATTTTTTGGGGGGTGGTCCGGTCCTGGGGTCTGAACTCTGGGCCTGAGCATTATCACTCAGCTCTTCAGCTCAAGGCTAGCACTCTACCACTTGAGCCACAGCGCCAATTCCAGCTTTTTTCTTTTATGTAGTGCTGAGGAATCGAACCCAGGGCCTCAGGCATGCAAGGCAAGTGCTCTACCACTGAGCCACCTCCCCACCCCATCATATTTTCTTAACTTGTGCTTTCAATGAACCTTTGCTTCTCTCATTTCAGACTGGGACTCTCCTTTGTCTTCCCTGATGATGCCCTCCCTCCCAGGGTACCCCTCTGCTTTCTGAGTCACCCATAAATTCTGGAGAACAGGCAGATATTCATAAACATTGTCTGCCACAGCAAGATTTCTGGATGTCTGTGTGATTTTCTGGCAGGGACTAACACAGGCAGAAGGGGGCTGTTCACTCTTGATCGAAGGATGGTCCATGCATAAATATAGAACTCTATTGTGATAGTCGACTATTTCTACAGAAGAGGACTCTCCATTATAAAAACAAATTTGTTTTTCTTACCATATTAGGTCATTTTGTATTGAAACTTTCTTTATAGTCCTTTGTATTATACACTTTGTAAACATGGATAATTCATTCATAATTTATGGTGGGATAATATAATCTAATGAAGGATGTTATAGTATTACTATATAAACATAGATTTTTCAAATGCCTTGTATAAATTTCACTTGGTTCATAAATAAGTTTGTGAAATCCTTTAAAAATGTTTCTTAAAAAGCCCATAAATAGAAACACACATCCTCATTTTTTCAGTAAGTTTTTTTTATTGTGATAATATCATACAGAGGGGTTACAATTACATGTTGTAATTGTTGCATGGTTGCTGCCTCCTCTGTCTTTCCCCAACCATCCCTGGCCTCCCATCACCATGCCTACACTCCCCTCCTCAGAGCATTTTGTACATCTCATTGTTGCAATGGGTCAACTGTATCCCTAATTAAACAATATGGTTTTCTCCCTTCCCCTCCCCAAATTATACTGACAT
>NW_012267771.1:1593-6320 GCF_000151885.1 Dipodomys ordii | reverse complement strand
AGGTTAAATTATACATAAAATCATAGCCAACCCCCAAATAGCCAAACTGGTTGCAGAAATATTGATGCCCAGAGCAGGGATGCTGGAATCTTGTGAAGCAGTGAAGCTAATTGCTAGTTTAACTTCTGAGATGAGATGAGATTCATCGTTGCCTTTGATTGCAATGAAGATCTTCGTGCCATTTTCTATTTTAAAATGTTCTGCTTTAAATCCAAATGTTTCTTTAGAGCCAGCCTCCTTAGATGTCCGATCAGCAGCACGGTCAAAATCATGTTGGAGCTTCTGGGAAGACTTACTTCTTCTTATGGTGTAGTTGGCAGCTGGAACACACAAACAGGATGGCTCACTGCAGACACGTTGCCTGGTGCGCACCGATTAGATGCTCACTATAGTTTAGAGAACGCCAGATACAGCGTTTGTCTGGTTATACCATTGTCCTTAGTTTAACAAGTACACCAGGTTTTTAAAATGTATTATATGATCACAGAAAATTTTCATTCACTGTCATGAAGCACTGAGCCTCCCTCTCTGCCAGAATTTAGTTTATGCAGAGAGATATACAGAGCTGAATGAGCTTTTTGATTTGGAACAGGGAGCACAGGAATGCTCAAGTGTGCTTTCTTATGGAGCTGAAAGAAAGTAATATGAGAGGGGAAGAAGTGAGATGATCAAGGAACAGAGGACTGGGAGGAGACCCAAAAGCTGGAGTTTGTACTAAGCTCAGGACCTAGGGCAGACCTTGACTGGTGATCTCCATTACTGGTTTTCTAAGTAATAGAACGTTTTACCTCAACTTTCTCATCTGAAGCTTATCAAACCTGGAAAACATAGATTTAATCATTCAGCTCTATCAAATATTTACTCCACTGGTGAGAATTATAACCAATAGTACATGAAGTGGTTAGCACAAATAAATACATAAAGAATGAATGTTTGAAATGTTAGCTACAACTATGAATAGTTAAGAAAGGAAGTAGGATGCCCACATAAAGGCTTCATCCAACTGCTTTTAAAATTCTACCAGAGTGATGTTCTAGGTGGTACCAGTGGCTCATGCTCATAATCCTACCTACCCATGAGGCTTAGAGGTGAGTTTGTTGGTTTGAAGCTTAGGCAGGAAAGTCTATGAGACTTATCTCTAACTAACCAGCAGAAGCTAGAAGTTGAGCCCTGGCTCTAGTGATAGGTTAAAAGCCTTGAACAAAGAAGCTCAGACACAGTGCTGAGTCTCTGTATTCAAGGCCTGAGGCTGGCATTCTCATTTAAAAAAATATATCCTGTAGTTAGGTATGGTGGCTTCCATCTGTAATCCCAGCTACTTGGGAAGGGAAGATCTGAAGAATCTTTGCTCAAGACTGGCTGGGGCATAAAGACTCCCATCTTAACAAACATGGTAGAACATACCTTCAATCCATACTATGTAAAAGGTACAGGTAGCAGAATTGCAGTCTTCTGTCGGTCCAAGCTAGAAGTTTAAGACTGTCTAAAAATGAACCAAATCCAAAAGGGCAGACTCAAGTGGTAGAGTGCTTGCCTTACATGCTTAAGACAATCCCTATCCCTAATATAACAACAGAAATGAAAACTAAACAAAAAAGCTTTTCAGGTTTACAATTTGGTGTTAGAACATTGAGTGCCCCTCTTGAGATGTTTTGTGGAAGGATGACAGTATTTTAAGAATGAGGTAAGTAACTTTTGCCTTTTTTTTTTTTTGGTGCAGTTCCTGTGGCTTGAACTCTGGACCTGAGCTTCTTTTTGCTGAAGGTACTACCACTTGAGCCACAGCCCCACCTCCAGCTTTTATGAGTTTTATGAGCTTTTATGAATGTCTTAGGGACACTCCTGACTGTGCTGGCTTCAGATCAGTCACTATCCTAGATCTCTCCTCTTGAGTAGCTAGGATGATAGCAGTCCATCCATCAGCACCTGGCCTGGCTAAGTTAAGATTAACATGTAGTTTCTCTATACATAGCCTTATTGGCATACTCTACCATTCTGCACATCAACCTTGTGTTCCACTGAGGGAAGTCTTCTTCTCCCTTTCCCTCCTCCACCCTTTCCTCTCCCTTTCCTTCCTCCCGTAGTTTAACTCAAATATTATGAAGGTTTTCTTCTTTAATTTTAATGTTTGGCAGGCCTTGGGTTTGAGTTCTTGGTCTTGCACATGCTAGGCAAGCACTCTACCACCTGAGACACACGGCCAGCCTGTGTTTGCTGTTAGCTTCATGTTTAGACAGGACCTCACTTTTGCCACCACAATCCTCCTGCCTTTGCTTCCTGAACAGCTGAGGTTGCAGGCTCACCTCCCCACGTGTAGCTCCTTTGTTGTGTTATGATGGGGAATTTTAACTTTTTCTCTGAGCTGTAGTCTTCCTGCAGTCTTCCTACCTCTTCATTAGCTGGAAGTACAGGCAAGGGTCACTATGACAAGCTACTTTTCCTTTCTTGACCTTGATGATGTCATTGGATTTCAACTCCTTCAATGGCTTCTTCTTCTCTCTCCTTATAAGAATATTTTTTTGTCTGTTGTGGGGACTGAACTCTGCTCCTGGGTGCTGTCCCTGAGCTCCTCAGCTCAAAGCTAGTGCTCTACCACTGGAGCCACAGCGCCACTTCCAGTTTTTTCTGCTTATGTGGCACTGAGGAATTGAAATCAGGGCTTCATGCATGCACTCTACTCTGAACCACCTTCCCAGACCCCTTTATGGAAATATTATTTTTCAGGACCCAGATAAGACTTCTTTCTCGTGAAGTCTGACTCAAGTAATTCATTGGCCTTGATATTTTCTTCCATGAAATTCTACTGCATGGAATGGTGTTTTCCAGGTTTTTCTGGCTTAACTTTTCATTCTGATGAGATTCTATTGTTCTTGAGACTAGACTATATTTTTATACTACCATCTAGAGTTCACAATATTGTACTGTGTATATATTTGTTTTCCTTAGTTACTAGTTGGCTAATGATATACTTGTTAAATTGATACCCTAAATGATGTAAGTAGAGAAGTATAAAATTTTGGAACCTTATGTAATTATTTTGGTAATTCTCAATCTGTATTTCTCTTCTTGCTATAATAGGGGATTGAACGCAAGGCCTCATGGTTGTTTTTTTTTTCTGGTTAACTGGATATGGAACCTCATGGACTTCTGCCCAAAATGTGATTTTCCATGTCTCAGCTTCCTAAGTTGGTCCAGTTACATGGATGAGCCACTGGCATCTGGTAAATCAGCAGATTTACCAGGTATGGAAAAGAGGCATGGAAAGTATGACTAGGAAAATATAAGGGCTTCACTCAAGATTATGAAAATGCTCATTTCCTCTTTGAGATATCTTTCTTTTTACTTTGCTGGCCCTTGGGCCTTGAATTCAGGGCCTGGACACTGATCTTGTTTGCTCAAGGCTAGCACTTGAGGCCACAGCTCTACTTCTTACTTTTGTTCTTTTGGGCAGTCAATTGGAGATAAAAGCCTCATGAACATTCCTGCATGGGCTAGTTTTGAATGATGATTCTCCAATGTCAGCTTTCTGAGTAGCTAGGCTTGCAGATGTTAATCACCAGTGCCCTGCTCTTAAGGTATTTTATGATGTTTAAGGCTAATGCTTGCCAGCCACAATTATCCTTCCTGCCCTTCAGAAGAAAGTACAGGGTGATAATTCCCCAGTGCCTACAAGTAGCACATCACTCCTTTTAGTTTCTGTAATAGCACAAAGGACATTTCATAAGAGACCAGTCTTCTTCTGAAGGCTCCACCTTTACCAAAGTAATTTTGTGCTAAATATTTGATTATATGGTTTCCTTCTTGGTGTTTTTAGTGGCAATACTAATATTTGATTTGATTCTTCTACTTATTGAAAAGTCATGAGAAAATTATGCATTTCCAAAATGGTCATAGTGATTGTTTTCAACATTAAAGCAAAAGTATGGGTGATGCTCTATACTTCCTTTGGCTTATAAAAGCCTCTTTTTATTTTTTAAAAAAGCAACCATGCCAAGATAAATAATAAAACAAGCATGCTCAAACAAATATGGCTCTGTGTGTGTGTGTGTGTGTGTGTGTGTCTGTCTGTCTGTCTGTCTGTCTGTCTATCTTGTCTGTCGGTCTGTCTGTCTGTCTCTTTCTGTCTGTGTCAGTCATGGGGCTGAAGTCTAGGCCTGAGCACTGTCCCTCAGCTTTTCAGATCAAGGCTAGTGCTTTACCACTTGAGCTACATTTCCATTCTGGTCTTCTGGTGGTTTGTTGGAGATAAGAGTTTCACAGACTTTCGTCCCTGGGCTGGCTTTGAACTGCGATCCTCAGATCTCAGCCTCCTGAGTAGCTAGGATGACAGGCATGAGCCACCAGTGCCCAGCTACAAATATGGCTTTGAACATTCTACTTAGTAAGTGAGATGCCATTAGCATTGCATGTTTTAGTACTGTGAAATGACTTGTCTGGTCATGTGTCTTTTATGGTCATTGACTTAATAGAGATTGTGTCTAGGAATCTCATGCAGTTTGAAACTCAATGATTAATGAATAAATTTATAAAAGTAGAGAATGCTTAGAAAAATGATTTTCCTTGCCAGGGACAGGAAGCAGTTATTCAGGCCTCCCCAATTAAGTTTAGGATGGTTCAAACTCAGAAAAGCAGTTTGGTACAAAAGAACATGACAAGAGTGGGTTAGAATTCTAGGTTATAGATATAACTTCTCCCAATTTCTATCTCTTCGCCCTTCAGTTTTCACA
>NW_012267771.1:0-833 GCF_000151885.1 Dipodomys ordii | reverse complement strand
TTTGGTACAAAAGAACATGACAAGAGTGGGTTAGAATTCTAGGTTATAGATATAACTTCTCCCAATTTCTATCTCTTCGCCCTTCAGTTTTCACAGCTGAAAACAAATAAATAATGGCTCAGGTAGACACCCACAAATACTATTTATAAATGAGACATTAGAAAATGAAAGCTAATGGACATTCTTTTAGAAAATGTAAAAGCTTAATGTCAAGCTTACCTTTGCCTTTATCAAGGGTACTGCCAGGGGCAGTCCATGAAAGGTGAACAGGACCTCCTTTAACTTCAGCCTCCAAGCCTGTGATTTCACTGGGAACGAACAAGGGAGTATTGTCACCAGCAGGAGGAGCTCCTGATACAGTCAATGACCCTCCTGAAGTTAGTCTGCTGACATCTTCCAGTTGAGCTTCTGCCAAGTCTTCTTTAACTTCAGGTCTGGGTGGGTTCAGTCCAATTGCACCTACCCAAAAGAGTAATTTTGTAACTTTTCATATTGTCATGTGGATACTTCATCTTCTAGAGTGGTAAGTTAAAACTTAATAGCAGACACAGAAAGGTGCCATTTTTTGTTGAAACGACCCTTTTGTTTTAGTATAACTTTGAAATGAATGAGGAGATATTATGCTATGTTAAACCCATCTTTGATCTTTATTAACTGCTTGACTAGAAATTCTTTGAGGACAAAGATCCTTTTGAACTCAGGGTCCCATTCTGACTGGCTAGGCACTGTATCTCTTAAGCTATGCTTCAGAGCTTCTGGGCTTCGTTATGTTCTTTTCTGGATATGGTATCAAGGTTTCTACCCAGGCAAACCTGGGCCTGCAAGCTTCCTAT
>NW_012267770.1:26863-27754 GCF_000151885.1 Dipodomys ordii | reverse complement strand
CCTCACCCTCAAACTAACGCTAACCCTAACCCTAATGCTAACCCTAACCCTCACCCTCACCCTAACCCTCAGCCAAACCCTTACCCTCACCCTATCCCTATCCCTCACACTAACCCTAAACCTCACCGTAAATCTATCCCTACCCCTCAGCCTCACCCTCATCCTAAACCTAACCCTAACCCTCACCCTAAACCTAACCCTCACGCTAACCCTAACACTATCCCTAACACTAACCCTCACCCTCACCCTAACCCTAACCCTAACCCTCACCCTCACACTAACCCTAATGCTAACCCTAATTCTCACACTAACCCTAATGCTCACCCTAACCCTCACCCTAAACCTCACCCTGACCCTAACCCTAACCCTAACCCATATCTAGCCCAAACCCACACTCACCCTCACCATCACCCTCAACTTTACCCTCACCCTCACCCTCATCCTCAGCCTAAACCTAATCCTAACCCTAATCCTAACCTAACCCTAATCCTCAACTTCCCCTCACCCTCACCCTAACCCTAACACTAACACTACTCTTAAGCCTAACCCTCACCCTAACCCTCACCCTAAACATAAACCTAACCCTAACTCTAACCCTCATCCTCACCCTCATTCTGACCCTAACCCTAATCCTAACCCTAACCATCACCCTAAACTTAACCCTCACCCTCACCATAACCTTAACCCTAACCTAACCCTCACCCTCAACCTAACCCTAACCCTAACCCTCACCATCACCCTAACCCTAACCCTAACACTCACCTTCACCCTAACCCTCACCCTAATCCTACCACTCAACATCACCCTGAAACTCATCTTAAACCTAACCCTAACCCTATTCCTAAACCTAACTCTCACCCTCACCCTTATCCTAATGCTAACCCTAACCCT
>NW_012267770.1:20194-23556 GCF_000151885.1 Dipodomys ordii | reverse complement strand
CCTAACCCGAACCTTAACCCTCAACCTCACCCTAACCCTCACCCTCACCCTAACTCTAACCCTCACACTAACACTAACCCTAAGCTTAACCATCACCCTCAACCTCACTCTAACCTCACCCTCACCCTAACCCTCACCCTAAACCTAACCCTCACCCACACCCTAAAACTCAACCTCACACGAAACCTAAACCTTACCCTAACCCCAACCCTAACCCTCAACCACACCCTAATCCTCATCCTCACCCGAACACTCACACTCACCCTAACCTTCACCCTCACCCTAAACATCTCCCTAACCCTAACCCTCTCCCTCACCCTAACCCTAACCTCCACCCTCACCCTCAACCTGACCCTCAGCCTAATCCTAACCCTAACCCTTATCCTAACCCTAAACTTCACCTAACCCTAACCCTCACACTAACCCTAAACCTAACCCTCACCCTCACACTAACCACAACCCTAATCCTAAACCTCACCCTCACCCTGACCCTCAGCCTAATCCTAACCATAACCCTAATCCTAACCCTAACCCTCACCCTCAGTCTAACCCTACAGCTAACACTAACCCTAACCCTCACCCTCACCCTAACCCTAAACCTAACCCTAACGCTCACCCTAACCCTAACCCTCACCCTAACCCTGACACTCACCCTCACCCTAACCCTCATCCTAACCCTAAACCTCACCCTAATACTAACCCTCACTCTAAACCTTACCCTCACGCTAACCCTAACCCAAACCCTAAACCTCACACTAACCCTAATCCTAACCCTTACCGTTACCCTTATCCTAAATATAACCCTCACACTAAGCCTAACCCTAACCCTAAACCTCACCCTCACCCTGACCCTAACCATAACACTAACCTTAAACCTAATCCTCAACCTCACCCTCACCCAAACCCTAACCCTCACCCTCACCTAAACACAACCCTAACCCTCACCCTAACCCTAACCCTCACTCTTACCCTCACCCTCACCCTCAGCCTAACCCTAATCCTAACTGTATCCCTCCCTCTCACCTTCACCCTAAACCTAACCCTAACCTTAAAGCTAACCCTCAACCTCACCATAACCTTAATCCTAAACCTAACAATAACCCTAACCCTAACCCTACCCCTCACCCTAACCCTAACCCTAACCCTAAAACTCACCCAAACCCTAATCCTAACCCTTACCCTCACTCTCACCATCAACCTTTCCCTAACCCTCACCCTCACCCTAACCCTCACACTAACCCTAACCCTCATCCTAACAATAATCCTAACTCTCACCCTCACCCTCAGCCTAACCCTAATCCTAACCCTAACCCTCAGAGTCACCATCACCCTCACCCTCACACTAACCCTAACCCTCACACTCACCCTCACCCTAAAATTCACCCTCACCCAAAACATCACCCTAACCCTAATCGTAACCCTAACACTAACCCCAACCCTCACCCTAACCCTAACCTTCACCCTAACCCTCACCCTAACCCTAATGATAACCCTAACACTCACCCTCACACTAACCTTCAGCCTAACCCTTATCCTCACACTAAACCTAACCATCAGCCTCATCCTCACCCTAACCCACACCCTAAAACTCACCCTCACCCTCACAAGGACCCTTAACCTCACCCGAACCGTCACCTGCACCCTAACCCTCACCCTCCCCCAAGCCCTCACCCTAACCCTAACCCTAACCCTCACCCTCACCCTAACCCTAACCCTAACCCTCACCCTAACCCTCAGCCTCACTCTAATCCTCACCCTCAACCTAACCCTAACCCTTAAGTAACCAAAACACTCACCCTCACCCTCACTCTCACCCCAAAATTAACCCTCACCCTAGCACTCAACCTAACCTTAACCCTCACCCTAACACAAACACTAGCCCTCACCCTCACCCTCACGCTAATCCTAACCCTAACCCTAACCTTCACCCAAACCCTCACCCTAATCCTAAACAGAACACTAACCCTAACCCTCACTGTAACCCCCACCCTAACACTAACCTCACCCTAATCCTAAACCTCACTCTATCCCTAACCCTCACCCTAACCCTCACCCTAACCCTAACCATCACCCTCACCCTAACCCTCACCCTCACCCTCACCCCATCCCTAACCCTAACCCTAATCCTAACCCTAACCCTCACCCTCAATCTCACCCTAACTCCA
Organism: Dipodomys ordii; assembly: GCF_000151885.1. Taxonomy (NCBI): domain Eukaryota; kingdom Metazoa; phylum Chordata; class Mammalia; order Rodentia; family Heteromyidae; genus Dipodomys; species Dipodomys ordii. The sequence continues at coordinate 21,391 of NW_012267770.1, read as the reverse complement.
ACCCTAACCCTAAACCTCACCCTAACCCTAACCCTCAAAACATGGTTCTATCACAGGCAACAGCAGTCTGCATCATAGCTGAGCTTGAAAGTCCTTACACTGTCCACAGTAACAAGTCCGAATTTTTTCCTTGCAATTCAGGGTGGGCTGACCAGAGTTAGGATGCTCAGGATGTAAACGAGAAGATAGAGCACTGAGAATGTGGGGAACTTAAAACAAAATTCAATTATGGGGCGAAGGTTCTGAATGCTCTATAATTTCGAAAAAGAATAGACCAGCCCCCGAAGAGAAATAGACAATATCGTTCGGTTTCTAGCAGCCCATGTGTGCATCCTGGCATGGTTCAACGCCCCTCTTGGTGTCACCTTCTGCAAGTCAATCTTTTTTCCTTGCAATTTTGGGAGAGCTATGGAGGATATGGGAGCACAGGATGCAAACAACAAGAGAGAGTTCTCAGAATTTGGGGACAATAAAAAAATGTTTTAAAGTCTCCAAGTTCTGAGTGCTCTCAACTTTTTGCAATAGCGAGACAAGCCACTTAGAAGAAATAGAAAGCACTGTTTTGTCCCAGGCAACTGTGCTGTGAATCTTAGCAAGGCTTAATGACCCTTGCACTATCCACAGTAAACAGTCCAAACTTTGTTCGTTCAATTGTTGGAGAAGTGACCAGTGTTAGGGAGCCCAGGCACACACCATAAGATAGAGTACTCAGAATATGGGGACCGTAGAACAGTCTTAAGGACCCCAAGGAAGGAGGCCTCTATACCCTTCCCCAAAGAAGAGACACCCCTCCAACGAGAAATTCACAGCACCCATCTTCCCCAAGAAGCTCTGCTCTGCATCCTAGCAATATTGAAAGTGCCTCATTCTGTCTACAAAAATGGTGAAATTTTTTTCCTTTTAATTCTGAGAGAGGTCAAAAGTGTTTAGGAGCTCAGGATGCAAAGAACAAGATAGAGCACTCAGAACCTCGGCTATTTAAAACATTATTGTTTTACGGTGACCAGGTTCTAAATGCTCTACACATTCAACAAAGGAAAGACATGGCACTAAGGAGAGTTAGACAGCATCGGTCTATCCCAGGAATCTTCGGTCTCCATGCTAGCAGGGCTTAAACCACCTCACACTGTCCCCATTAACCAATCCCATTTTTTTACTTGCAATTCTGGGATTGCTGAGCATTGTTAGGGAGTTCAG
>NW_012267770.1:16230-17443 GCF_000151885.1 Dipodomys ordii | reverse complement strand
TTATAAAAAATGTACTCATTATCTTGCACAAGTAATTGTAAGCCCTCTGTACATTGTTTTCTCAAAAAATAAATGAACAAATAAATAAATTTAAAAACAAGGAAAGATGGAGCACTCAGAACATGGGGACTTTAAAACAGTTTTAAGGCCCTCAAGCAATGCGGGTTTAATCCTTCCCCATAGAAGTGACAGGCCTCTATAGAGAAATTGACAGCACCAATCTTCCGATAAGCTCTGGTCTGCATAATAGCAAGACAGAAAGTGTCTCATCCTGTCTACAATCACAGGTTCCGTTTTTCTCCTTACCACTGGGAGGGTTGAAAAGTCTTTGAGATCTCAGGTTGTAAACGCCAACATAGAGCATAATAGCAAGACAGAAAGTGTCTCATCCTGTGTACAATCACAGGTTCCGTTTTTCTCCTTACCACTGGGAGGGTTGAAAAGTATTTGAGATCTCAGGTTGTAAACGCCAACATAGAGCACTCAGACCTTTGGTGAGGTAAACAATATTGCCCAAGTTCTGAAGGCTCTACAATTCCTCAAAGGAGATACAAGCCACGAAAGAGAAATAGACAGCATGGTTCTATCACAGTCGACAAGGGTCTGCAGCCTAGCAGGGCTTCAAGCCCCTTACACTGCCCACAGTAACAAGTCAGAATTTTTTCCTTGCAGTTCAGGGTGGGCTAACCAGTGTTTGGATGCTCAGGATGAAAACGACAAGATAGAGCACTGAGAATTTGGGGAACTTAAAACAAACTTGTTTTATGGCGCCAAGGTTCTGAATGCTCTATTCCGTCGACAAAGAAATGACCAACCCCCGAAGAGAAATAGACAATATCAGTTGGTTACTAGCAGCCCCTGTGTGCACCCTGACATGAGTCAAAGCACCTCTTGGTGTCACCATCCCGAGGACAATCCGTTTTACTTTCAAATTTGCGAGAGCTGTGGAGCGTTTGGGAGCACAGGATGCAAACAACAAGAGAGAGTACTCCGAATTTGGAGAACATAAAGAAAATTGTATTAAGGTCTACACGTTCTGAGTGCTCTCAACTTTTCCCGAAAGCAAGACAAGCCACTTACTAGAAATAGAAAGCATGATCTGTCCCAGTCAACTGTGCTCTGAATCTTAGCATGGCTTAATGACCCATGCACTATCCACAGTAAACAGTCCAAACTTTGTTCTTCCAATTCTGGAAGAAGTGACCAGTGTTAG
>NW_012267770.1:11702-13354 GCF_000151885.1 Dipodomys ordii | reverse complement strand
GCAACCACTCTAATTTTGCCTGCTTTTCCAGGTGAAATTATGTATTTTATATCAAAGTATATCTTGAGTTATTTATTTAACGTTCCACATTTCTAATCTTTGATATTTGCTTGTGAAAAATCATGTAATTAGTGGTTTCTACAAGTGTTTCATTGCCTTTATAATATATTCAGCCTTAAGGCAGGTTGTATGTTCAATATCAGTCAAAGATTAGGAGGGGAATGACATTATTTGTATTATTTGAAGTTCTTCCTAGTAGAATATATACACACACATGCAGAGCAAAGGTCAGAGGGAGACAGAGACAGACAGACAGACAGACAGGCAGTCAGGCAGGCAGGTAGGAGAGAGAGAAGAGGACGGAGGGGAGGGGTAGGGAGGGGACAGAAGAGGAGAGGAGAGACAAAAACAGACTGACAGAAAGACATTAGGGGCAGAGATAGAGACAGAAGACATTACTATTACAAGAATGTAGGCAATTCCTAGGATTTACTAGGATGCAGAGACAAACATGACATGGGGTAAGCAGTAACATAAACATAACAAAAGGTCCAGAGAGGACATAGGTAGAAGTAGGAATGATTTAAAACTAAGCAGGCCAAGGAATTTGTGGCGCCTGTTACATGAATTTCAGTTTAGACGAAGGACCTTTAAATATTATATAGAGATTACAACTCTATACAACTTTTGTCTTTTAAAAGTAGATACGAGATCAACCATAATACTTTAGACAAAAGGGCTAGATTTTAGGGCTTTTATTTATTTATACATCCACTGATTGATTTCAGAAATAATGTAGGATATAGCATGTACTAAACTTCTCTTGTACATAAATATTCAAGTATAAACAAGACTAAATACCATTAATAGCTAGAAACTTAAGGTATAGCATCAAATACTTAGGATTCAAAAAACAATTATTATGCAATCTTGCTAAGCTAGTTCATTTCTTGGTATATAGAAAGGTGCCGACCATCCAGTGATTCATGATTTAAATCACAGCATATAACAAGTAGAATCTAGTTCTTAGAAAGTAGACAACAATGAGTTAATTTTGGAAAAGTGTAGGCTCAAGGACACTCAGATAATCCATAACTCCTAGGCTTGAAGAATTATACTATTTCAAGATTTCACTGGAAATGGCATTAAAGGTTGCTTCATGCAAGTCAAAATTCATTGATGAAGTAAAGGGGTGACAGTGTGCAAAACAGGGAATGTACTCATTATCTGGCTTATGCAATGGTAACCCCTCTGTACAATACCTTAATAAGAACAAAATAATTTAGAATCATCCATTGATATGTACTCTACAGAGGAAGCTATTGGTTATTCAAGATGGAAAAAAAACAAGAAGAAAATAGAAAGGAATCATTAAAATGAATCTGGATGACTCAGATGAATCAATAGAGTTACACATGCTGGATTTTTAGAGTACAAAAGCCAGACCCCTAGCATGGCGATAAGCTTGAGCTGTAAGGTTTATATAATTGAAAATCACCCCAAGTGAAAATTAATTCTAATTTGCAGAACTTCTAGCAAGTAAAATCAGAAGGGGGCAGCAAAGAGCTGTCTGGGACAAAGAAATCAACCTAATAAAATGTGGTATATATGCACAATGGAATTCTATGCCTCCATCAGAAAGAATGACATTG
>NW_012267770.1:4550-4855 GCF_000151885.1 Dipodomys ordii | reverse complement strand
AATAGAATGGAAGAAAGACAGCCTCTTCAGTAAATGGTGCTGGCAAAATTGGTTAACTACTTGTAGAAAGATAAAACTAAATCCTTATAAATCACCCAGTACCAGAATCAACTCCAAATGGATCAAAGACCTCGAAGTCAAATCACACAAACATTACAGGATGGAATAGGAGAAACCCTAGGTCTCCTTGGCTTAGGCCAAAATTTTCTGATTAGAGAACCGGAAACACAACAAATCAAAGAAAGGTTGGACAAATGGGATTGCATATAGTTGCAGAGCTTCTGCATGGCAAAGGACATAGCTAG
>NW_012267770.1:0-766 GCF_000151885.1 Dipodomys ordii | reverse complement strand
CAATGTAGTGATAAACACAACATTTGACATTATGATAAAATTAGACTTGTACTCACACCTTATCTTCTATCTTGGAACTTCATTGGCATCTTGTGATCAGCTATTATTGGGATCAAGTTACCTTTTCAATCACTCTCTAGCTACACTGACTTACATATTTCCAGCAAATATTTGCTTAAAATGAAACAAACCTTTCCATATTTTCTCTAATCAAATGAATTAAACAGATAATTCGGATATCTTGTTAGCACATTTTTTAAATTTTTTTTAATTTTAATTTATATTTTTGTGCACATACTGTACAGAGGGGTTACAATAACATGGGCAAGATAATGAGTACATTTCTTATCAAGCATTGCAGCCTCCTCCTTTGTTTACCCTTCACATCCCTTCCCAGCCTCCCCCCGCCCCCTCAACCAACCCCCCCCAACCCGCACCAAAGTTGTAAAGTTCGTTTTTGACATGACAAATTGTACTTCTCATAGTTGCATCGGGTCCACCTGTATCCTTAAACGACTTGATTTTCCCCATCTCCTCCATAAATTATATCAACATCAAATATAGTGAAAGCAGCGGTTATACTGTGGGGGAGGGACATGCAAAGCTACAAAGAAATAATCTTATGAATGAGTTAGAAACAAATGCATGAAAGAAAAAAAAACATTTAAATACTTAACTAAGGGTTCATTTTCCTAACATCACATTACCTAACCTTTCCTGCTTGACTCATACATATACTAGATATTGCAAATAAGGGAAACCATGG
>NW_012267769.1:25058-25458 GCF_000151885.1 Dipodomys ordii | reverse complement strand
TGGACCTCAAAAAAAATAATCTATAAACATGACCAGGTGTCCAGGAGCCAGACAGAAGATGTGATAACTAGACTGTGACCAAACTCTCTCAGAGCCACAGACACCTTATAATAATAGTTCATTCTGGTTTGCCAGGTTACAAAGCCACACACAAGTAGGTGGAATTCTGTCTGACACTCAAAACCCTCTTGATAACTCTGATATCACAGAAGTAATTTCTGCATCTTTAATCAGTCTGTTGAATTGGCATCTCTCAGATCACCATTTTGGCTTTGCTCAATATACAACATCTTTTGAATGAAATTTAGATCTATGGGCTCTCCAGCTAGTTCTTTATTATCCAGACCAGGAAGGTGACTGTATGGTTAGTGGCTATGGAAAATGTAAAAGAGAAAATTAT
>NW_012267769.1:22709-24583 GCF_000151885.1 Dipodomys ordii | reverse complement strand
ATGCATGAGGCCCTGGGTTTGATTCCTCAGCACCACATAAGCAAAAAGAAAAAAAAGCCGGAAGTGGTGCTGTGGCTCAAGTGGTAGAGTGCTAGCCTTGAGCTAAAGAGCTGAGGGACAGCACCCAGACCCAGAGTTCAGGCCCCACGACCGGACCCCAAAAAAATAATCTATAAACATGACCAGGTGTCCAGGAGCCAGACAGAAGATGTGATAACTAGACTGTGACCAAACTCTCTCAGAGCCACAGATACCTTATAATAATAGTTCATTCTGGTTTGCCAGGTTACAAAGCTACACACAAGTAGGTGGAATTCTGTCTGACACTCAAAACCCTCTTGATAACTCTGATATCACAGAAGTAATTTCTGCATCTTTAATCAGTCTATTGAATTGGCAGCTCTCAGATCACCATTTTGGCTTTGCTCAATATACAACATCTTTTGAATGAAATGTAGATCTATGGGCTCTCCAGCTAGTTCTTTATTATCCAGACCAGGAAGGTGACTGTATGGTTAGTGGCTATGGAAAATGTAAAAGAGAAAATTATGCACTGAAAAGATGCTAATGATTTGGTTATAGCACATTGGTGAATGAGATATGATGCTTTTTTAAATAGGAGAGTTGAAAAAGGAGTTATCTCCTACAACTTTGCCTATAACAAGATATGCCAAGGTGTCTTTCACTAATTTAGAAGTTACATGTTAAGGGCATAGCCTAAAGTCTGTAAGATCATTTTAGTATGTGTTAAGATGGAAATGCCTTTTGGAAATTTCCCAAAAGACAGTTAAGTATTTGAAGCTATACAAAAAGAATGGGAATTAGGAACATGTAAGCAGTATCTGAAATAATAGTGCTGAATAAAATCATTTAGGTGAATTGCCAAGAATAAAAAGAGGGGAACCACACATGGAAATCAAGCCTTGCAAGCATGGGCAAAGGAAGAGGAGCTAAGAAAAGTTGTCTCATATTGAATGGGCAGACTCTCAGGAGAATAATAGAGATGAGCTGAGAATTGAAAAGCAAGGTTTGATCAGCAATATTTGATAACCAGAATCAATGAGATTCAATAAAAACTATACTGCGCTCACAGGAATAGATTATTGGGAAGCTATATTGATTGTTCTGATGAAAGTATTTTCTGCAAAAAATGTCAAAATAGAAGTTAGATTAAATAGGAAATCACAGAAGAAGTATTATAGTTTGTAATCTTTTTTGTTTTTTAAGATAAGTTTTTGCTTATTATCCCAGGCTGAACTAAAACTCATGGTCCACTTGCCTCAACCTTTTGAATGCTGGGATTGTTGTGTGAACCACCATATCCAGTCAGGTTATTTTGTTAGATTAGATTACTTATATCAATAAGATCAGTAGAACAAAGAAGAATTTTTTATGATCTGTTTCTATATTGGGCAGTATAAACTGTCTGTGAATCAGGGATTGGAAATTTGGAAAAAATGTAATGGGACCCTTGGAATTAGGATTCTTGCTGGAAATACCATGCTGGGAAGAAAATAGCCCATTCCACTCTCTATAATCATAAGAGCCTCTTTACCAGGAGAAAAACTTAACTTCCAGTTCAGATAACTTAGGTCTCACAGCTAAATCTATACAAGCTTATTTCCTGGCTCATGTTTCATCTTTGCTATGAGTACTAACACTGTGGTGGACAAACAGAGACAATTTGAGACTTTCTCTTTCTACAATTTTGATCAAAATTGTAAATTCAATGCTCCATATACCTTTATTATTTAATCTATCTTTCTTTGTAATGTGATAGATATGATGTGCCATATAAAAGATAGATTAAATTTACAGATATAGATATTATGTGATTCTTTTTTCTCTTAGTGAGGCTGAATGCTCAGGCCTAG
>NW_012267769.1:17606-18849 GCF_000151885.1 Dipodomys ordii | reverse complement strand
ATTCACCTAGGCTTACCATTGTCTCTGGGATCACAGGCAAGAGTCACTATATCCAGCTTCCTTTCCTAGAGAAGAGTCTTGGACATTTCTGTGTAGGCTAGACATGATTTTCCCAATCTCAATCTCCAATGGACCATAGTACCCAACTATGGATGGATTCTGGTTTCAAAATGCAATGCTCTTATCCTCAACCTCTCCAGAAGCTAGAATTATAATTTTTAATTAACAAAAAGCCATATAGGTGGGCTCTGGTGACTCATACCTGTAATTCTCACACCTGTAATTCCAGCTACACAGGGAGCTGAGTTCTGAGGATCTTGTTTCCAACCAAGCCAGCCAGGCATGAAAGTCTGTGAGATTCTCATCTCTAATTAACCACCCCACAGTCAGAAGTGGAGCTGTGGCTCAAGTGACAGAGTACTAGCCCTAATCACAAAAGCTGAGGGATAGCCCCAGATTTTGAGTGTGAACCCCAAGAGGAAAAACAAGTGTCTATTTATCATGTATAATATGATGTTTTGAAACCTGTATAAATTGTGGAATGGCTGAATTGATCAGAAATAACACATTTCTTTCACATTGTTACCCAGAAGTGAAAAGTTGGAGGTGAATATTTCCCTCTACATTGAAGCACCAAATTCTCTAGATCACAATATGCGTTCACACTCAGGGTAAGGCATCTGAAATCGTAGAAATGTCTGAAATAGTGCTGGCCCCAAACTACATTGATGAGAGAACAGATGGGTGCCAGAATGAAGTTCCAATAAACAGCTAAACAAAACAGTCAATGTTAGAAAACAGCAGCCATGGTAACAAGTATGAAATCCTCTAGAGGATATTTTCCATTACTGGTGCGTAAACATTTGCCAGAAGTTATGATTAGCAGAAGTTTCTTCTCCTAACCCAGAAGTGCCCTTTCTCCAGTGTTTCACAGAGAGTTTATTTTACCGTAAGGCCTTTCATACAGAAAGCCTTACTTAAAAAAAAAAAAAAGACACAAAAAACAACCTTTGAACTTTGATCACTTAGGTGCACTTAGAATGTACCTCTCAAATTACATACTATGAGTTCATAGTCTTCATGCCATTAAGAATAAAAATTGGTTGATAAAATTATGGGAATTACTGCTTTCACTATATTTGATGTTAGTATAACTTGTAGAGGAGATGGGGGAAAACAAGTCGTTTAAGGATACAGGTGGACCTGTTGCAACAATGAGAAGTACAAGTTGTCATGTCGAAAA
>NW_012267769.1:12664-15046 GCF_000151885.1 Dipodomys ordii | reverse complement strand
CTGACTATTTGACATGCATTGAAAACTTTTGCCAGTGATTCCTTCTTCGTTGTGACCCCAGATGTGGCAGGGGGTGCAGAAATAGAAGGTATACTGCTTTAGGGTTCATCTAGATCCTTCCTGGTTCTAGACCCGGAAGGAGTACTCAAGGACAAGGTCAATTAGCAGATCCCTAGGAGTAATTATGCAAATCTTCATTCCAAGTATCACAAACAACTTGTAAGCAATGCCTTCATTTTTTTTAATGTTCAAGGATATGTACTGACCTGTGGATATAGCTTGATGTTGGTGCTTGCCTAACATGCACAAGGCGGTGGGTTCAATCCCCCACAAAAAGCCTCACATTCTTTGGGTGAATGGGTGCAATTATTTAAGTTCAGTAATCATTGGAGTAGAATGACATAGTTTGTTCAGTTCCTAGGGCAAAGGTATACTATTATCACATTACAATAGCTCACATTTCTTGTTCTTCCTGCCTATTAAGATAGAGGTGGAAGGAAGAGAAAATAGCCACATTAAGAAATTGGAAACATTTATTGAGGTAGAGATTTTACCATGTCCCCCAAAGAAATAATTGGTAGACTCAAAATAGCTGACAGTGTCCATCTTGTGAATTCACAGACCATTTCATTAAATAGAGAAATAATTCAGTGGCTATTCCAAATATACATATTACATCTAATGTTTCCATATGAATTTTAAGTAGCTTGCTCCCCAGAAAGCACAAAGAATTGCTTTGCACAGCAGAAGAAATGGCCCCGCATGCCAAAAAGTTCCTTCAAAAACCACAAAAATACTTGATATACAATTCACCTAAGAAAAAAATTCCCACAAGGTATCATAAATTGAATTCCTTAAACATACTGCCCACAGATGAAGCAAACTTGTGGTTTAAACCAGAGATAAATGCTGCATTCCTTTACATAAAATTACATCCAAAAGGGAAACATTGGGAATTAAAGCTGTTACATTAAATGTGCTATTGTAAGTTGAAATTTATTTGCATTAAATGCAAAATATGCATATATTCAGAGAAAAATGTACATAAAGAATTATCCACAAAGTACCGGATATGGTATCTTGAATTTTTAAATTGGATTTGGCCAAGCTTGTTAGTCCATATTTAAAGTAACTAGTTTTAAAATTAAGCCACCTATACACATAGAAACCTTGGAAATTTAAGGCACTTCAAGAGAAAATTTTTAAAAAATGGATTTGTTTAATCAATGCATAGTGATGTATGACTTTTACAGAAATTTTAAAAATCATTTAAAAACTGAAAAATAATTTTCATTTAAATATGCATAGAATAGTAAAGTTGGGTAATATGCAATCAGGATTTAGAAATTCAGTGTGTATCATTCAAAATTAAGAAAAGTTAGGGAAGGAGTGGATTGGGAGGGATGGATGAAAATGTTGAAAGGGGTGACATTGATCAAGATGCACTGTATACATAAATTTCTTTGTTGAATAATAGTTGTTCAACTACCTAAAATAAAAATAAATAAATGGATAAATATTGGTAAAGAAGTTGTTCTTATTCTTCCATGCATTCTGGGATATGCATTGTCATGCGAATGAGTTTACAATAAGGTTGTCAGGTGGCAGAAGATATGATAATTTTTCATGGAGTTTTAGAATGTTAATAAAAGCTGCTCCAGACTTTGTATGTGTGCAAAACCGAAGATTATCTTCACATGTGCAAAATAAATATTGGAGAGCAATGAATCCATCTCTGCAGAGCTAGTAGACACTATCTGCATTTATTTCCTAATTATGGCCTATAAATGGTGATTTGATAGAATTTTTTCTGAAATATCAATTAAACATCAATGTTACCACCTATCTCCAAAAATGTGGTTACAAATTAATGGTATGCAAAGTAGTAAACTAAGATGTTACTTACTGCATGCTCATAGCAGGTGTGAGTTTTGAAAAAGACACAGAGCAAAAGCTGTTAAGATACCATGTCATGCACACACACACACACACACACACACACACGCACACCACTGAAAGATTACCAAGTAATTTTATGGGATATGCATCCATCATGCCACACATTTTGTGACCAGTTTTGCAAACACAAATTATTTTTATTATTCATTGTCTAGAAAATAAAGTAAATGTATAGTAAAATAGCCTTGCAAGATTGAAATCCTTACCAATGAGAATTTGATGATATTGTAGTTCACTAGACTGGTATGTGTTGAAATCTATGAGATGTTTCATGAAAGACACAGTATAGCTTTCCAAAATTATAGATAGGAAATGTACTCATTACCTTACTCATGTAAGTGTAACCCCTCGGTACAGCATCTTTACAATAAACTAAAATTAAAAACAAAAAGGATTACTTCACTTAATATAATTTTTTCCAAG
>NW_012267769.1:7182-7936 GCF_000151885.1 Dipodomys ordii | reverse complement strand
TAAATTTCTTTGGGACTAGGTTACTTCACTAAGTATGATTTTTTTCTGAGTCTTTCTATTCCTAACAAATGGGGCAGTGTTGTTCTTTCTGATGGAAGCATAAAATTCCATTGTGTATATACACCGCATTTTCTTGATACACTCATCTACTTAGGAACATCTGGGTTGGTTCCATATCATAGTTATGGTAAATAATGCTGCAATAAGCATAGTTGTTCTGGTAGCTTTAGTATGGCCTTGTTTGTGATCATTTGTGTAAATGCCCAGAAGTGGGATTGCTGGATCATAGAGAAGCTCTATGTGGAGTCTTTTGAGGAACCTCCATACTGATTTCCAGAGTGGATGGACAAGTTTACACTCCCACCAACAATGCAGTACGGTTCCTTTTTGCCACATCCCTTCCACAATCTGTCATTATCAGATTTTTTGATTATAGCAATTCTAACTGGTGTGAGGTGGAATATCAATGTTGTTTTGATTTGCATTTCTTTTATGGCCAGTTGAGCATTTCTTCACATGTCTATTGGCCATTCTTATTTCCTTTTCTGTGAAATCTCTCTTAAAATCCTTAGCCCACTTGCTGATGTGGCTGTTGTTTCTTTGAAGGTTTACTTTGAAGGTTTGTTTTTGGAGGATTTAATTTTTTGAGTTCTAAGTACATTTTAGATATGAGGCCCTTGCTGTTGTATAGTTAGTGAAGATCTTCTCCCAGTCTGTGGGCTTTCTATTGATCTTACTAGCTATGTCCTTTTCC
>NW_012267769.1:3889-6084 GCF_000151885.1 Dipodomys ordii | reverse complement strand
TTCTAATAACAATGCTAGTAGGGGAGAGTGAAGTTTAGATGTTGTGGTATGATGTGGAGAAATGTCAGAGCTTGGAGCATTCCTTTCAGAAAATGTGTGTGTGTGTGTGTGTGTGAGAGAGAGAGAGAGAGAGAGACAGAGACAGAGACAGAGACAGAGAGAGACAGAGGGAGGGCAACAGAGGGAGGGAGAGAGGGAGGGGGAGAAAGAGGGGAGAGGGAGGGAGAGATGGAGGAAGAGGATTCCTTAAGAAGTCCACAAATCATTATTGTATTTGCTTACTTCAACATAGTTCCCAATTCTTTTTGCTTTACAGAACAAATCTGCATGGGTACACTGGCTTAATTCAATTGGACTGAGATGTTTAAAGAAACAGAACAAAACAAAACAAAGAAAACACTCTTGAGAGGTGGAGGCAGGTGGATCATAAGTTTGAATTAAGACTGGGGTATAGAGCAAAACCTTCCTTTATTATTTGGGAAAAGAACAAAAAATAAAAATGAAAAACAAAGACGTGAATCAGAGATCAGAGAGTCCATTTTTAATTTTGAACTGCAATTCCATCCTCTCTGAGAGTTCAAAACTGAGATGCAAAACTCTACAAATGTTCTAAGAAAACATATCCAAATTAAAGTTCTTGAAATTATTCGTACTTTGTACCAAAAAAAACTTACCTACTGAAAAGCAATGCATTTTGTACTGATAAACTGAAGAAAAGGTGTATAATATATGCTTCTTTACATATTAAAATTATATAGAAGCTAATATTTAATTATAAAGCTGCACAAGCTGACGTAAGACCTTTTAATACACCATTTTACTACACGAAAAGATGGCTAGTAACTCTCATTGATTAATTTAGATGTATTTATTTAGACACTGAATCATTTGACAAAAGTCACAATCGTGCTATCCAACAATTTAAAATAGGTTACTATAAAATGAGCCCTTTGATATTATTGTGCAAGAAAATACATTGAAATTGTCTTCAGGTACTATTTGGCTTTATCTTTAATCCATTAATTTCACAGCTAATAAAACCTGATACCTTTGTGGAGTCTTGTTTTAAAATTTACAGTACATACAATAATATAAACCTTATCACCAAAATAATGACATAATAAATATTCAATCATGTGAAAAGATATTCTTATGAGAGATAATAAGTTTTATAAGTAATGGTCAAAAATGTATGTAGTATAGTTCATTTATAATGAATTCATAATATATTTCCATATATGGCATGTAAGTGAAATTGTGCAAGAAGCTATTTACTTTGAGAACTAAAATGAAGGTAAAAGATGATACTTATTTTACATTTAATTGTCCCCATTTTATTAAAGGTATTTCTTATGAGCATACATATACCATGTTCTTATGAAAAATTAACGAAAGTATCATTAAATCATATCTTTTACTGTTTTTAGCCTAAATTAAAACTTTGAGAAAATAAGAGCATATTAATGTTCAGCTCAGTTAGCCCTAACTAATGAATGAGTAAATACATATGAACTAACTTGATTAAATTAGATAAATAATAAAACTCATACACTTGGTAACATTTCAGTGAGAATACTTTTTCTTTTTATGAAAAATATTTTGCTATGACAAGTTAATGAATAGGCTTTTTAATGATTTTTTATTTTTAAATAACTTCTTATTCATAGTTTCTTCTGACTTTTTGAACCAATGACAAACTACTTGCTTATTTTCTTGCTTATTATTTTTTAATAGCCAAACATAAAATAAAACATAGAGCAAGACCTGAATTTGAAATGTAGTAATGTAGCAAATGTAGTAATGATGATTGCATATGAAAGAGTAACATCTCAAGAGAAAATATTCAAGAAAATGATACTATATGAATTAAAAATAGTCTGGGATGTAACTTAAGGTGAGAACACTCATTTTGCATCTATAAGGAGTTCAATCCCCACTACCAGAAGTTCTGTTAAGGATTGATATTGCGCCAGTTAACTTGATGAAGTTGGGAGGTTTGGTTTCTTCTATATCTAGATAGGTGGTTTTAGAACTTCTTCTGTAAGTCACACTTGATTACTTTAGAAATCTGACCAATAAGAGTTTTCTTGTGATTTCTAAACCAACTGCATTGTGACCAGATGTGAAGTAGATCAAGAAGGAACTCTTCTGAACAGTACTCCAGCATTGGCAGGAGCTGGGTTTGGTTTTGCTGA
>NW_012267769.1:0-439 GCF_000151885.1 Dipodomys ordii | reverse complement strand
CTTGCATCTGGAGAGTCAATATTTAGCTGAAGAAACCTTTTTTTAGTAATAAAATTAATATTTTATTGTAAAGATACAGTTCAGAGGGGTTATGTAAGGTAATGAGTACATTGCCAATAGAGCATTGTTACCTCCTCTTTTGTTTTTCCCCTGCCATCCCATCCCTCCCCACCTCCCCAGCTACTCACTCCCTCCCCCCCACCCCGAAATTGTAAAGTTTGTTTTCAACATAGTGCTTGTACATCTCATTACTACAGTGGTTCAACCTTTATCCTTATTTCCCTTCCCCTCCCCACATTAGAAAAGTGACAAAGGAGGCGGCTATAATGCTTGATAAGAAATGTACTCATTACCTTGCCCATGTAATTGTAACCCCTCTGTACAGTATTTTCACAATAAAAAAAGAAATGTACTCATTACCTTGCTCATGTAATTGTAA
>NW_012267768.1:15521-15825 GCF_000151885.1 Dipodomys ordii | reverse complement strand
AAAAAAGAAATGTGATCTTATCTACCAATTCATTGCTAGTATAAGTCCTGCTCTCTCAACATGGCATTATTTCCAGTTAAGTCCATGCTCTCATATCCGAATTGCTTTGGAACTAGAATTATTACTCCGTTCTACTTTTCACAAAATTTCATGATTAGCTGTCATGATTTAGAACTAGTAGAAGAAACAGAGTGGCCTCATCCTTCATATTCTCTATATCACACCCATAGATCTACCTACTGGCCTTGGCTTTATTATTTCAAAATTGTCTTATTTGCAGAGTCTTCTATTCTGTATTGAACCA
>NW_012267768.1:4331-11341 GCF_000151885.1 Dipodomys ordii | reverse complement strand
ATAAATAAGCATTCTCCATGTGATCACTTGTGGGAATTTCCATTTCTATAGATGTGTTTAATCACTCTATAGCACTGTTTCTAATATTCACAATCATTATCCAGACCTTGTGCTAGAGATGATTAAGGAAAAAAATCTAGATTTCTCCTTCTCTTTTGCTCTTCTCCTTTTTCTAACATGAATTCTCATCCTCTCTCCAAACTTTCCTATTAATAAAGGAAAATTGATACATTGTGGATATCAAGAAAAATGGTTCAAATCAAGAATTTTATTTTTTCAGAAATAGATGAATTAAATCTAAGTAGCTCAAGGAAGAATAAAAACATGATATTTTTCCCTTTATGGCTTTCACCATAGAGTCTGAACATGACTCTAAATATCTAATAAACCATTTGCCTTGGCTAAATTTTTAAAAATATAGTTTTTTAAGTAAATGATAATTTAAAAATTAAATAATTTTAAAATAAATAGTAATTTGTTATTTGCTTTTGTGAGGCATGAAATAAGACTGCATTAACATTGTGTGAGTTGACAGGCTAAATTATATCAGAATCTAAACATAATAAAAAATAGACGATTTTAAGATAAATAGCTTGTAGATTCATTTTTAACGTGACATACCCACAGAGGCATCTTTTTTCTTCTTTTCCTCTCCATGCTGATTCAACTTCAATAAGCAGTTCATGTAATTTAAATGGCTGTGATTCTTTCAGAAATAGATTAGACCCAAAAAAGTTACAAAAAGAGAACCAGTACTGGGTGGTGCATTCTTCAAAAATAGTAGTCAAATAAATATTAACTATAATTCCAAAATAATAACAATCAAATGCTCTTGAAAAGAAAAGATTGTAAGCAGAATGCATAAAAAGTGATAGTGCCCGAACTGCTCTCTGGCATTTAGGATTTCTGGTACATGACAATTTTTAATCAGGCATAATTGCTTTTAGGGACTAATGTTTTTAGTTATATTTCATTGAAGAAATATGTTGTTCAAAGGCTAACAGGTTATAGTAAAAACAATGGTACACACTCACTGTGCATAGCAAAATACCTTCCCAAAATATGTCTTCACCAAATACCTAATCCTCAAACATAGATTTACATTATAGATAGATAGATAGATATAGATATAGATATATGTAAAGTAATCACCTTTCATCACCCAAGGAACACATATTTGAATAATTATCAGATGGGGGAAATATACTCAAATTGGTACTTAAAAGTCTCAGGTGTAGTTCGAAAGGACATGATTAGGTAAAAACCATCAGAAAGATGTAAAAATGCTATCTTAGAAGATAAAGGAAAAAAACAACAACCCAGATTCTGAATTTCTGGAAAGCAGAACAGAAAGTAAATGAATTTTCCAGTAAAATAATTTGAAAAATATTTTAGCTCTATAGGTGGCTGGATTTTAATCTAGTGAGACTTATTTTAGATTTCTGTCCTTTACAACTATAAAATGACAAATATGCTTTATTCAAGTCAATTAACTTGTAGAAATATTTTATAGCAGATTTGTATTAGTAAAGTAATTCAAGTTCAGCCTTTTCCTGATGCAGCTACAGAGACACCACATTTCCTAGTTTTTGAGAATAAGAAAATGCTGCCACATATATGATATACACATGTATGATGCACATACTACTAAGGGCCTTATATAAAGCAAGTCTTGAAATTCTAAATAATATTTAAATAAGAAGCTCCCTATCTTTATTTTCACATTTATGTAGAATGCTAGGGTAAGAATATGGGAATGAAATCTGTCTCCTAATATGATAGAGAAAATTTCTGTAATTTTGAGTTACAGTTTCTAAAGTAATAAAAAATAAGGTAAAACAGAAACTCAATTTTCTATCCTTCCTAACTTTCCAACAGAAATAAGAGAATCTAGTAAAGATACAGCCATCCCAGGATGGTATAGGATATTATAATATCACTAGATGGTGAAAAAGAAGATAACAAAAATGTGTCCCCTGGAACAATGGGAAACAAAATCTACACCTACAGATTGTGATATAGCTAGAAAATAGTTTCCACTATGCTGTCTTTGATATTTTAGGTTTGTTTGCACAGCAACTTTCCTCTCTTAGGAAATGACCCTTTTTTAAGACCCAAGGATTGCAGCTTATAACCCAGAAACAATCACTGCTTCTAAAATTAAGCAAGAATGATACTAAGAGTAACCAAGCATACTTCCATCTCTATAGATGCTAAACAAGAATGATCTTTTGGAATAGTCAAAGAATCTTGAACTTTTTCATACCTTTCCTCTTCTCCAAATCAAGAAGTCCTAGTCAAGATATGATAAGCATTAATAAAGGATTTATATATTTTTTATTGTTAACACCAAAGCAAATACACTTTCCTCTTTGCAAGCTTGACTTTGAATGAGTCAGACCCTCACAATTATTTTATACACAAAAGTTTACTGCTTTGGCTTAGGTGTTTTCCTGCCTTTGGGTGTTGCTCTCAATTATTTTGGCAACTGCATAGAAAAACAAGATAAATCCATTATGCTTATGTTGAATTGTTCAAAGTCAAGCTGCCTTCAAAATTTTCTGTTCCCTTCGTCACTGCTAATTAAAGTTTAATTATTGCTCTTTAAATGCAACAAAAACATGATATTGTAACTTATATTATCATTGAAACCGGTGAAAACAGGAGTGTCTGTGATTGCTTTTTTAATCGTTTCCAAGTATTTTCCTTGGCTGTTTTCATTATTACCTTTGTTCCGGTCTTCTAATCAGGAATAGAGGATTAGCCAAAAAGGTCTTCCGAAGATATAAGTTGTTAGGCAGAAAAAAAAAACAAACAAACAGATGTTTAATTAAAGATTTTCTTTTTTTTTTTTTTTTGTCGGTCATGGGGCTTGAACTCTGGGCCTGGGCACTGTCCCTCAGCTCTTCAGCTCAAGGCGAGTGCTCTACCACTTGAGCTACAGCACCACTTAATTAAAGATTGTCATCTCTTAAGAGACTGAAAATCTTGGAAGATATTTTGCTATTACTGGCATTGTTAAGATGACTTGAGTGCTTTGGTTCTTAAACTAAGTGAAATACATGTAAAATGTTACAGTTGTTCCAAACAAAGATTATGGCTTAAACTTTTCTGCTCCAATGAGATGAAACCTCTAATAAGGTTTGAGGGCATATCGATTTTAGGGGAGAAGGGTTAATGTTAGAAAGCCAAGGGAGATTCCTAAAACAGCACTGCCTATCACGTATCAGTTATTATACTTAAGATATATAAGTATATATATGTACAAATATGAATTGAGTGAGAAATGTGTGATTTACAAAATTGATTCAATGACAACTAAATCCAGAAAACACTTCTCTATATTTATATGAACTAGTATATTTAGTGAGGATTTAAAAACTTTTAGAATATATATTTTAAATTTTATGTAAAAATATTTGTTTATTTTTAATTTTTGTCGGTCCTGGGGCTTGAAATCTGGGCCTGGACACTTTCCCTCAGCTAACTCAAGACTAGTGCTCTACCACTTGAGCCACTGCCAGTTTTCTGGTGGCTCATTGGAGGTAAGAGTCTTCCAGACTTTCCTGCCTAGGCTGGCTTTGAACCATGATTCTCAGCTCTCAGACTCCTTCTCCTTAGTAGCTAGGGTTACAAGCATGAGCCACTGGCTCTCGCTACATAATTATTTTTTTACCTATTTATGAAGTATTAAGTGGTAATCCCATTCATTTATACCTTTTGGAATGATCAAGCTATATCATACACATTAAATTCTGAGTGTAACATTTCTTTTTAGTGAGAATGCTCAAAAACTTATCTTCTGGCTGTGATGAAATATCTATTCTTAACTATAATAACTTTTCATCTTGTGGTATATAATTAATAGATTTACTTTTAGTCATAGAAATCTGCTAATTAACATTATATAAAACATGATTTGTAAAGTGAAAGAAATTCATGGTTCCATTACTTGTTTTAAGAAAACAATTATGCTTTTGTTTTCAATTATATTTCTGTGGGAATGTGTAATATTCATTGATTTAACTGTTAAAATTGATATTAATACACTATATCAAGTTTATTCAAACTTGTATTTGAAAATTGCACACTTAACACAAATATAATTCCACTTTCCTCTACCTCATAAATAAAAAAACAGTAAAGCAAAGTTTGGTGTTAGCCATTCATGTGTACAATCGTACAACTCGGGAGGCTGAGACCTGAATAATTTAGTCAATGTCAGTCTAAATAGACAAAAATGGGAAAACTTATCTTCAATTATCTAGCAAGAAGCAGAAGGTGAGAATGTGGCTCAAGGATAGAGTGTCATCAGCCATGAGAAAAAATACAAAGGAGACCATTAAACATCAAGTTCAAGCCCTAAAAATAAAACATACTCAAGGCAACAACAAAAAAGTATTATGAACATCAATAATGAAGATAAAATAGTAGAAAAGATCATGAGAAACAGAAACATCTGGAAGACAGAAATCATTTGACAGAATTTTAATTCATGAGAGGGAAAAGTTGCAGTCTCATTTGTACAATCTCATTGTATTCATTTTTGTTGAAACCTGTCTATTGGGTAAAGTGAAAGAGTATATTGGATTACCTGACATTGGATAAATTGCCTGTGACTATGCACCATCCCACTCTCCTAAAATCTTAAATCATGCTTGTTAATTTAAATAAAACATCATGTTAGAGAGTGTTTGGTCCATACAGACTGGGGTCTTTATTTTGAGGCTTCAGACCAGTGTTTTGTTTATAACATTCCTGCTTTACCCCCCTTCCCTGGTGCAGCTATACCTTACTTAGCTGTTACCAAGCCAAGGCTTGGAATAGATCCACCTGCCTTAATCCCTCCCTTACTCCAGCTACAACTTATTTCACATACTCTCTGTCTTAGCACTAGTTGTTTTCTGACTAATTCCCACCAGAAATCTCTAATATTTAAGTAAACCCAGTATAAATAACCTAGTTAGAAAAGGGAGAAAGGGTTTAGCATTGGCTGAGGCTCTGATCTGTAGGTTTGTTCCCTAATAAATCTGTGCTACACTATCTTTTTTTTCATGGCTTTTGAGTCTGACAAATGATTGATTTGGTTTGATGTAATCCCATTTATCCAGAATTACTTTGGAAGTTTTGAACTGTGCCAAGGAGACCTCATGTTTCCCCTAACTCTTCCTGTAACTTTCTCAAGGTATCTAAACTTACATTGAGGGTTTCAATCCATTTGGAGTTGTTTTTGGTGCAGCGGGATATATAAGGATCTACTTAGTTTTCTGTGTACAGCAAATTCTACCAGGACAGTGTTTTGAAGAGGCTGTTCATCTTCCGTCCTGTGTTTCTGGCTTCCTTAACAAAAATTATTTGCCTATAGGAGTGGATTCATTTCTGGATCTTCAATTCTGTTGTATGGATGGAATTCTGTGCTTCCATTGTAAAGAATGGCATTACCCCATTCCTGAAGAAATGGAAAGACTGGGAAAAAATGATATTAAGTAAAATAAGCCAGAACCAATTAAATATATGCTGCAGGGTTTTCCTCATTTCTAATAACTAGATATGTCCATAAATCAACAAGATAATCTAATAGATAATAGACAAATAATTGCACTTGGATGTGATTAACAGCACTCTACACATTCGCACGGCAAGAACAAGACAAGTTATTCTTAGGGGAGGATCACAATGGCTCAATAGCTATGTGCATTTTGCCATATAAATGTTGCTAATTGCAATGAACTCTAAGAATTAATCATACATGTGAAATACATATATCTATATACAATTTTTAAAGATGTCATAAATATCCGACTTCTCTGTAAAATCAAAAGTAAAATTCTGAATTTAGAAGATAATATTGGAGAAAGTTTTCAACACATAAACTAAAATACAAAGGGGAAAAGCTGGGAGAGAAAAGCTAAGAGGAAAAGTAGAAAAGCTAACTATTGAAGACTTCATAAACAATTCCCAAAACTACACAAGAGAGCTGGGGTACAGTTCAGTTGTAGAACTAGACTAATATATACAAAGCCATGGGTTCAATCTCCAAGAAGGCCTAAGAATAAGTTACTAGATAGTAGTAATACAATAATTACTTGAAATAAATGCTTTCATATTAGAGAGGCCTGAATCCTAAAACAGTAAACAAAATATTCTCAATTCTTTTTTTTGGCTTCTTTTTTATTGTGAAAATACTGTACAGAGGGGTTACAATTACATGGGCAAGCTAATGAGTACATTTCTTATCAAGCATTGTCTCTCAATTCTTGTATCCAATGACATGAAACTACAAGAATGAAGAGGAATTAGTTTCCTTTTTACCCTTTCCTTTCCTTTTCTTTATTGTTCTTTTCTTTTTTCCTTTGACACTACTGGTTTTGAAGTTGCTAAGGTTCTAACCAATTTAGATTATTTTTCAGGCCATACCTCCATTCAGTAATGATCTCTTACCTATGGATTCCACAAACGTGAGATAACAGGAAAATTACACTATATCTGGCTTTCTTTGTTTTTGTAGTTTCTCATGATTTTTTTGGTCAGAACTGGCCCTGATATCAGTCTTCTAAATCTCTGCCTTCTAATTAGCAAGGTATATTTCATCTCAAGCTTGGACCCAGAATAGTTTTCAATGTAAACATTGAATATTCACTTCTGTTTTCTAGATATCATTAAATTCTACTGAGGTTAGTATGGATCTTTATGATGTTGTAAGAACAGAGGTAAATCCCTTGAATTCTTTTTCCAATTTATTTTAATATTTCTAGTATACATCACAAATAGAACATTAATATTTCACAAGTACTTTATGCAGACTTCAGTTAATTTATTTTGTACACATATTAAGTCCAATATAATGTTATCAACACTACTTGAATATACAATATTTACAGATATGTTTCTTTACCAAAAATAAGTCTGTCTCATGCTTCCCTTTTATAATTAAACCCACTATTTCTCTTTGTCCCATCCCAGACCTGTTTCATCCTGGCAACCAACATTTTTTTTTTCTCCGACTTCTA
>NW_012267768.1:1231-2829 GCF_000151885.1 Dipodomys ordii | reverse complement strand
TGTATAATCTTTTCTCTACAAATATAACAATTTTACACTAACAGCTTTACTATTGGACAGAGAAATATATTCCAGCTTATTTTTCTTTCTCAATGACTCAAAGAGTGCTAGTCAAGTGTTTTTAGAAATTGTCATAAACATAACTAAAACTGTGAACCTGAGCACTGTTGGCTCATGTTTATCATCCTAGCTGCATAGGAGACTGACATCTGAGGGTTGCGGTTCAAAGCCAGCTGGAACGGGAATGTCCATAAGACTTTTATGTACAATTAACCACCAGAAAACCAGAAGTGGCACAGTTGCTCAATGAGTAGAGCATTCACTTTGAACTGAAGAGCAGAGGGACAGCACCCAGGACCAGATTTCAAGCCCCATGAATGACAAAAAGGAAAAGGGCAGGAGACAATTTATATCTTTACTCAGTTGTATCCTGCAATCCACAAAATGTATATGTCTCCATTTATTTATATGTTTGCTTTTATATTCAACGTTGTATAATTTTCAACATTGGGTGAACAGCACTTTAATACATTTTGATGATGTGTGAAGATAGCGCAAAGAAATTCACAGAAAACAGTTGAAAAATAAAGGGCAATGGGAATGGAGAAAGACAGAAATGGGTTAATCAGGCCCTTCATTAATATGTGAGAATGTAAAATATTTCAATAAGATTTCTTCGTTAATTAATATACAGCAATTAAGAAACATCTTCCAAAGGCTTTGGTATTCAAGTATGATATAAAGGATAAATACAGATTCTGTGGTGAAATGAAAGAAAGATAGATGAGAAAATACATACTTATAGACATTCTTATAGACATTCTTATAGACATACTTATAGACATTCTTATAGACATTCTTATAGACATAGACATTCTTATAGACATTCTGAGGCCTATTGGCTCATTGGACTTGAAGGCTGCTGGTATCTAAGATAATACTAAAATGTTAGACTTGGGCCTATCTTTAAGACTGTTTAATATTATTGCTTTTTGAGCCAGAATTCTTTCTTGTTTTTGATGGTGGTATTTGTGCAGGTCGTGGGCCTTGAACTGGGCCTGGTCGCTCTCCCTCAGCTTTTCAGCTCAAGGCTAGAGCTCTACCACATGAGCCATAGTGCCACTTCTGATTTTCTGGTGATTTATTGGAGATTAGAGTCTGATGGACTTTTCCTACACAGGCTGGCTTTGAACCACGATCCTCAGATCTCAGCCTCCTGAGTAGCTAGGATATCAGGGGTGAGCTACGAGCACGTGGCTCCTCTGTACAACATCAACCGTAAAATAAAATAAAGTAAAATCAATAAAGGACATGTTTGGCAAATAAAGTAAAATGGTAACTTACACACAAATGAAAATAATAATATACATATATGTCTGTGTACATTTATGTACACATGTCTATATTCTTATATATGTATACATATATAGGTGTTTGTATATATACACATATAAGTATGAATATATGCATATGTACACATAGTGTGTATACACATACATTTATTTAAATAGACTTGAATCCAAAATATATTAAGAGCATATTAATGCCAATGAAAACTTTAACCATCCTGAATAAGTTATCCAAAAATCCAAATACAT
>NW_012267768.1:0-1181 GCF_000151885.1 Dipodomys ordii | reverse complement strand
TATTATGTGCAGTAATTCTCATACATGTTTTATGATGTCATTTTTGTTTTAATGTGCATTTATTTGATGACTGATGATTCCATTCTTGGGCTTATTTTTCACAAGATGTATTTGGCTAGTTTCTAATTGATGTTCTTTTTAAAATTAGTTTTTGAGAGTTCTATGTAGAGTCTAATTTGAGGCATTCTTTAGGTATAAGGTTTGCAAATATTTAATCCTTGACTATGGGTACACTTCATCAACATCAGGAAGTCAAGTCAAGCGGGAAGAAACTCGTTTATTAACACAGAGCAGCCCTTTTTAAAGCAAAAAAGAGCAGGTGGCATGGCAAGTGAGGAAGAGGAACCAATCACTCTCAAGGTCACACCTATCATGGACCTAAGCGTCCACGGGCTGGTTATGTACTGAACTTAAAGCAAATTGGGCTCTGCCCACTCAACTCCCTTTCAGTTCCATCTTTGAGGCCCATTTGCCCTACAATCATCATCATCATCATCATCACTATTATTAGTATTACTACTATAAGTTTTGTACTTGTATGTATGGTCCTGGGACATGAACACAGGGTCCCTGAGATTAGTTGCAATTTGTTAACAATTTACCATTTCAGTCATGCCTCACTTCTGGCTTTTTTGCTGATTAATCAGAGATAAGATTTTCAGGGAATTTATTTTGTGGGCTGCCATCAAACAGCAATACTCACAACACAGCCTACCAAGTAGTTAGGTTGAGATACATGAGTCCCCTGCTCCAAACTTCTATTCACTACTTGCATATGAGCTTTCACAGACTAAATTATTTTATACATTTTTGAGTTTTCCTTTCCTATAATTTTAATGCCAAATTTAAGTATGCTTCATCTCCAAAATTGTCAAGGCATCTTCCTTTGTTATACATTTACATCACTCTTTTTTGATTTATATGCCACCTTCAAATCCTGCGTGAAGTTAATATTGGAATAAATTGTTATTTTAAGTCAATGTTCACTTTTTAATTCTCCCCAATATTGTCTAACCTATCACCACTTATTAAAGAGAATGTCACTCTACAAGTGTTTGGTTTTACACTCTTATTAAATATTCCTTGATAATAATTATGTGGCTCTAATCTGGTGTCCTACAGACACATTGAGCTGTATAATCTTTCCTCTACAAATATAACAATTTTATACTAACAGCTTT
>NW_012267767.1:21330-21882 GCF_000151885.1 Dipodomys ordii | reverse complement strand
CCCTGTCCAAACCAGCTCTGCATGAAGTGGCCCAGGCCAGGCTCAGAGAGTCCTGTGCAAGCCAGCGATGCATGGATATGCCCTGGCTAGCCTCAAAGAGCCCTGTCCAAGCCAGCTCCTCCTGGTCCAGACCGGAGCAGCCTAACAGAGCCCCGTTGAAGCCAGTACCAACTGGACCAAACTTCACCAGCCTCACAGAGCCCTGTCCAAGCCAACACCGCCTGGACTGGACCTGGGCAGCCTAACAGAACCCTGTCCAAGCCAGTGCCACCAGGATCGGCCTGCACCAGTCTCACAGAGCCCTCTCCAAGGCAGCATTGCCTGGATCAACCCGGATCAGCTCACAGTGCACTGTCCAAGCCAACGCCGCCTGGACTGATGCAGGCCAGGCTCACAGAGTGCTGTCCAAGCCTTTCCTGCCTGGACCAGCAGGGGACAGGCTCACAAAGTCCTGTCCAAGCCATCACTGCCTTGATCGGCCCGGGTCAGTCTTACAGAGCCCTGTCCATGCCAGCTCCTCCTAGACTGACCCGGGCCAGCCTCACAGAGCCC
>NW_012267767.1:16204-16914 GCF_000151885.1 Dipodomys ordii | reverse complement strand
CACCATCCCAACTGAGATCTGGAGGATCGAGGTTCCAAGCCAATGGGACTTTCTCCAAGACTGAACAACTTGTGCACAAAGACTGGATGCATGTGGAGAATGAAGGAGATGACCCCCTTCTGCGCACCCCCACCAAGCAAGAGAGTATGGTGAAGAGGACATGCTAAAGTGTGCCTCACCAACAAGGAGCAGGAGGCCGGAGCAAGGGGCATCACTCAAGGAGGCAACATGTGGGAGCTGTGGTTTCGCTGCATCTTCTAGAAGATTCTGCATTGGAAATGTATCCTTCCAAGTCCTGCTCACCTCCCCCAGAGGAGGGCTGTGGGAGGTGAGAGGCAGTGACTATTGATTGACTGATTTGGGGGTGGGACCTGGACTGCATTCCAGGCCCCCACTCTTACTGCCACCCAAGCCACACCCCTAACTCTCTTTGTGCCTTTAATTATCTCTCAGAGAGGTTCTTGCATTTTAAGGCTTGACCAGCCTTGGACCCTGATCTTCCTACCTCCACCTCCTGCATAGCTAGGATTAAAGACACTACACTCAACTTGTTGGCTAAGATAGGATCATGTTCATTTCCCCCCCAGGTTTTCCTCAAATCATCTTTCTCCACAGAATGTAGGTGTGTGTGTGTGTGTGTGTGTGTGTGTGTGTGTATGTGTGTTTGTGTACTCGTCCTGGATCTTGAATTCAGGATCTGAACACTGTCC
>NW_012267767.1:8574-11061 GCF_000151885.1 Dipodomys ordii | reverse complement strand
AGCCGAGTGGGGGTGCATAAACATGTGCTGCCTACACAAACCCCAGAGGAGGAGGGAGACAGGAGGGCAGGGAACTGAGGTGGCCAGAAGCTGAGTCATGGTGCCACATGGCTGACACAGCCTGGCACTGGCACCTGGCACTGCCCTCAGTTGATATTTCCCCAGCCCATGGACTCAGCACGGACTAAGGTGCCTGGCACTGGTGGAGAGGGATGGGAAGGGGATGGGCTTCAGCCGGCGTAGCCACCAGTCCCTGCGGGTTCTTGCAAGGGACTCAGCTTGACAGACCATTGGACAGGACACAGGACAGGACAGGTTCCAGCCATGCCTGTCATCGCTATGATGGGAGACCCAGAATGCAGAATTCAGAAGGTCCCAAAGCACAAGGAACACATTGACAATCCTCGGGCAAGGTGGGTCCCCTCCCCCCCCAGGGGACAGCCACAGCAGATCACCCGAACAGGAGAAAGGCTGCAGGGCACAGCCACGTCCCCAGCATGGCCCTGGCCCCTGCCAGCTTCCTCCCAGTCAGGTGGGGAGTGGCTGCCTGGGGGATGTGCACCCAGGTTTGGAAGGGATAAACACACACATACACACACACACACACACACACACACACCTCCTGGTTAGGAACTCTGACCACTTCTTCGGTCAGACCTCCAGGCCAGGCCCCAGTTCTCGAGGAAACCTTCATTTTCTGCCCTGTGTCCTTCGGGGCTGTGTTTTAGACAAAGCATTGTCAGCAGTCAGAGAGCTGGAACCACATCCATCCCCTGTGAGACTCACCAGCCTCCCCGAGGCCTGCTGGGAAATCCAAGTCTCACCACTGCTCCTGAAAATTCCACAGGATTGACCAGCAACTCCACCACCATTCCTCACCTTGTATGACACCAACTCTCTGACCGACCTCCCTACCTATCCCCCCCTCTCTTGAACCAGGGTGGATGTGGGCTGGGGACTTGCTGACATTGCTGTGGTTGCTCTCATGAAATTATCTGATGGTGCAGTATAAAGGAATTAGATCAGATAATCTGGATAAATCTGGAGGATTAAAGGATCTCGCTTGTCTCACTGACCGGTATTTCGAGGATCTGGATGGACACTTGCGTGCACAGAAGACTTGTCGTTCCATTGATGCATGGATGGCGATGCTGGGTGTGACAGGCCGGGCCAGAGAACATGGGGGTCAGACGCGCAGAGGACACAGAGCACGCACTGGACCTGGGTCTGCCCAGGTAAGGAGTCTGGGAGCCAGAGGGTGATGTACAGCTCAGCTGGTCAGGGCAGGCTTCCAACACTGGAGGTCATCTTTAAGGACAGGAAGCATCTGTGTGGGGCCTGGTGTGGGCGTGGGAGGGCTTCCAGGAGGAGGAGGAAACAGCTTGCTCCTGGAATCCCAGCTACTCAGGAAGCTGAGATCAGAGGATTGTGGTTCAAAGCTAGCCTAGATAGAAAAGTCCATGAGATTTGTATCTCCAACTAACTACCAAAAAGCTAGAAGTGCCCTTGTGGCTCAAGTGGTAGAATGCCAGCCTTGAGCACAAAAGCACACACACACACACACACACACACACACACACACACACACACACACACACACGCAGAGACCAAACATGATTTTCACTATGGGAATATGGAAGAGAAGAAAGACAACAGGGAAACAAACAGGACAATGCCTAATTTTGTGACATGGCAACTGCGTAGGAAACGATAGTTTCCATGAGAGTGATGAAGCTGGCAAGGCAGCCTGGTTGAAGGTGTGTCAGGCACAGATCACGCTACACTGAGCCACCTGCATCCAGCAATCTACAAAATAATTACTAACCAAATCCCGGGGCAGCCCAGAGCCCAGGCAGCATGACTCAAACCTGGGGACTGAGGGAAGGCTGAGGGTAAGGTGGGAGACACATGCTGGGTGTGCAGACCCTGGAGACCTGATGTGTGCAAACTCTGGCCTCGTTCCCTTCTTCTTTCTCCTAGTGAATTAGTTCAGCAAGCAATTGCTCTTCAAAATGTGCTGATCCGTGTGTGTGTGTGTGTGTGTGTGTGTGTGTATGCAAACGCATCTTTCTCTGTGTCTCCTTGTCTCTGTGTCTGTGTTTGTCTCTCCTCTCCCTCCCTCTCTCTCTCTCTACCTTCCTCTGTTTCCTTCCCTCCCTCTCTTTGTCTCTCTCCCTCCCTCATCTCCCTTTCCCTAACCATGGCCTGCAGTCCATGCCTACAGCCATTCCCTTTCTCCACAGATCCTGTGTCCCTGTCCCCTTGTCCCCTTGTGGTTCAGCTTTGCCCCTGGGTGTCCCGAGATGTACAGGAGCGAGGCTGGCTGCACACAGGGTTGATGTGAAGGTGTCTTTAATTCTTTGACTTTGGACCACTGGTTGTATCCTTCTGAGCCTGACTCTTCTGGCCTATAAGGATACCACTGTGAATGTTCTGGAATGTTAAATTGCATCACAGATGGGGTAACTCATGCTCCAAGGCCCAGTG
>NW_012267767.1:2692-3729 GCF_000151885.1 Dipodomys ordii | reverse complement strand
ATCAGGGTTTAGCGCTGAGGGAGATTCCTTGGCTTTTTCTGACAGTTTTGAGCATGGAATCAGACAAGGGTTGCAACCAAAGATTTAATTGGTTTTAAAAAAAAGTAACACTCTGATTAGATTTTTAATAGATGGCTCTGACAGCGGAGACAATCAACCTGACTGATGTTTCCCATGAACTCTTTGCAGGGAGGGAAAAGTCTCTGGTTTTCTAACGTGTTTAGAAAGAAAGGCACTCCCAGAGCCCCACTGGTCACACGCCTACCTCAGAGAGCTGCGCCTGCACACACAGCCGGTCCCAGGTATCAGTGGGGTCTAAGTGTGTGTGATACTTGGTTCTGCCTTGCTGCTAGACTTCCTTGAGTGTACAAGATCCGGGCCTCCTTCCCAGGGAGGCCTCTGGCCAGCAGGCTCTCTTATTCCAGGTGAATTTGACCCAACTCATCCATTATTCACTTGCTAAGTAGAAGCAATAGACCAAAAAAAAAAAGAAATACTCTTTCTAATGGCAACTGCAACTGGCCATTTGGCCAAACCAAGGCTTGATGGTGGGGGTCAGAATAGAGAGAAAATGTCTCTGGATCTCTGTGCTTCCTTCTGCCAGATGTTCAAATGTGTGTGTGTGTGTGTGAGAGAGAGAGAGAGAGAGAGAGGGAGAGGGAGAGAGAGAGAGAGAGAAAGAAGGCAAAGTTAGCAACTACATATTTGCTGAAACATGATCTATAAAGGTGAACAAAAGAATAAGAAAATAAGATGCATGTCAAGACTGAAAGCTGATCCTGGTGGTACACACTTGTAATCTCACCACTGAAGTTACAGAGTGCCCTGGGCTCTACAGTAAGACCCTGGCCTCACAAAAACAGAAGACAGACCGACAGATGGGCAGATGATGGATTATTTATTTATGGAAATGTAAGAGATATTACCTTACACTGGTAGTCTCTCTGCTCTGTCTTTATCATATTTCATCCTGGTTCCTTTCAGAGGCCCGTGGGCCATGTTGATTTAGTAATCAAGCAGGACTCGTTTCTGGTCCC
>NW_012267767.1:0-2642 GCF_000151885.1 Dipodomys ordii | reverse complement strand
AGGGAGGGAGGAAGGGAGGGAGGAGGGAGGGAGGACCAGAAGGAGGGAGGGAGGGAGGGAGGGAGGGAGGACCAGAAGGAGGGAGGGAGGGAAGGAGGGAGGGAGGATGGCCCCAGCTCTAGGCCCAGGAACACTCAGAGGAACATTCAACCCCACCAAGCAGAGTCTGAGATAAGACAACACAGATCTGAAAGGCCCCAAGCACAAGCCAGACCCTTCCATGCCTTGCACGGGACTCCCGGTGGCTGCCGCTGGACATCTGCAGGCCATCCTTCTCCTAAGCGGAGAGCATCAGAAGTCAAAAATGCCCTGAGTGTGTTCAGAGTGCCAAAGATCCAGCACGGCTCACACAGGGACTCAGGCCTCCACCCCCACCACCTCGGGGCTGCTGCATCGCTGCACCCCAGAAGAGCCCCCCACCACTCACCCAGAGCAAGACCACAGACCCCAACTGCAGCTTGTGCTGAGCATTCATCGCCCCCACGCCTCCACACAGCTGAGACCCCTGAGTCCCACCATTGTACATCAGGGACTGGTTGTGGCAGTTCGCGCCTGTAATCCCAGTTTATCCAGCCACCGTGGCAAAGGCTGATCTGCACGTGCAGATGCCTCACACCATGCATCACAAACACACGCCCATGCATGCACACCTACATGCACACATACATCTATGCATACCACAGTTCACACATGTGTGTATGCACACACACATATCCCTGGGGTGCCACAGAGGTTGGATGGAAGTTGGCAGCCTTTTTGCCTGGGGCTGCCCTCAGATTGGGATCCTCCTATCTCAGCCTCCCTAGTAGGTGGAGTCACAGGTGTAACCCACCACACTTGGCCTATTGATTGAAATGAAGTTTTGCTGCTCGATAGCGTTGTACTGGCCTCAACCTTGGATACTCCTAATATCTGCCTCCTGAGTATCTGGGATTACAGGTGTGAGCCACCATGCCCAGTCCTCGTATCTTTTATTATTATTGTTATTATTATTTTACTTTTGAGTCTAGTTTGCACGTGTAAAGGAAAGCAGATGGGACTTGCCTTTCCACGTCCAGGAACAGTGACCATGGCGGTGCATTGGCCCCGGGGACTTTGGTGAGTTTCCCACAGGCCACCTGGCTCAGTGAGCGATTCAGACTGGACGCTTTGTCCTGCTTGGTTTTTAATGTCCCGCTGTGGTGGCTCAGACTGGAGGCCTCGCAGGAGGAACTCCAGAAGCCAACGGTGGTGTGGCTCTGGCCCCCTGAGCCGGCAATGCGGGAGCCTGAGAAATGGCACCAGGGTCTCGTTTGACACCTCACAAATCGTTGTGATGAATCCAGTGTCCAGGCCGGCTGCGGCATGAGGGAGGGCTGAGAAGGGACTAGAAGGTTCTTTCACATCAGGGCTTAGCGCCGAGGGCAATTCCTTGGCTTTTTCTGACAGCTCTGAGCATGGAATCAGACAAGGGTTGCAGTCAAAGATTTAATTGGTTTTAAAAAAAAAAAAGCAACACTCTGATTAGATTTTTAATAGATGGCTCTGACAGCGGAGACAATCAACGTGACTGATGTTTCCCATGAACTCTTTGCAGGGAGGGAAAAGTCTCTGGCTTTCCAACGTGTTTGGAAGGAAAGGCACTCCCCAGAGCCCCATTGGTCACACGCCTACCGCAGAGAGCTGCGCCTCCACACACAGCTGGTCCCAGGTATCAGTGGGGTCTAAGTGTGTGCGCTACTCGGTTCTGCCTTGCTGCTAGACTTCCTTGTGCATAGAAGATCCGGGCCTCCTTCCCAGGGAGGCCTCTGGCCAGCAGGCTCTCTCGTTCCAAGTGAATTTGACCCAACTCATCCATTATTCACTTGCTAAGTAGAAGCAATAGGCCAAAAAAAATGAACTACTCTTTCTAATGGCAACTGCAACTGGCCATTTGGCCAAACCAAGGCTTGATGGTGG
The DNA here is from genome assembly GCF_000151885.1 of Dipodomys ordii. Lineage (NCBI taxonomy): Eukaryota > Metazoa > Chordata > Mammalia > Rodentia > Heteromyidae > Dipodomys > Dipodomys ordii. Next base: position 704 of record NW_012267767.1, on the reverse strand, counting down.
GGGTCAGAATAGAGAGAAAAGCTCTCTGGATCTCTGTGCTTCCTTCTGCCAGATGTTCAAATGTAAGAGAGAGAGGAGAGAGAGAGAGAGAGAGAAGGCAAAGTTAGCAAATACACATTTGCTGAAACATGATCTATAAAGGTGAACAAAAGAATAAGAAAATAAAACGCATGTCAAGACTGAAAGCTGAGCCTGGTGGTACACACCTGTGATCCCACCACTGAAGTTACAGAGTGCCCTGGGCTCTACAGTAAGACCCTGGCTCACAAAAACAATCAGAAGACAGACAGACAGATGGGCAGATGATGGATTATTTATTTATGGAAATGTCAGAGATATTACCTTACACTGGAAATCGCTCTGCTCTGTCTTTATCATATTTCATCCTGGTTCCTTTAAGAGGCCCGTGGGCCATGTTGATTTAGTAATCAAGCTTCACAACTCAGGCAGGACTCGTTTCTGGTCCCCAGCACCTTTGCACGGTAAGTGGTGGCACATTTTTCAGATGAAGAACGTGAGCTGTAAAGAAAAAAGGCTGGTTAAATGTGGTGGCTTACACCTGTAATCGCAGCTTCTCCAGAGAAAGTGATCAGGAGGAATGAAGTTCCCTAGGGCTTCCCAGGCAAAGAAAAGTTAGGGAGACCTTGCTCTTCATGAGCAAGTCAGGTGCAGCTCACACACACACACACACACACACACACACA
>NW_012267766.1:12180-12554 GCF_000151885.1 Dipodomys ordii | reverse complement strand
CCGGAAGTGGCACTGTAGCTCAAGTGGTAGAGCGCTCGCCTTGAGCTGAAGAGCTCAGGCCCAGAGTTCAAGCCCCATGACTGACAAAAAAAAAAAAAGACAGCCCTAGGAAACTAATCTAGAATCTTTTTTTATAATTTACTATTTAATTCTAGCATGATTTTCCCCTCTATTTTCTCTTTGAGTACAAGCAACTCTCTTAATTTCTTCCTACTTTTCCAAAATATTCCATCGATATTTTGATGTCTGATTAAAAGTAGTTTTCCATATTTCCAAGTACTATGTGAAGTTATTTCATTTCATCTGAAAGTGCTGTATTACTGTTTTCTTCTACTTCATGACTTTTTTGCTTTCATTTTTATTTTGGAGTTGTC
>NW_012267766.1:9073-10696 GCF_000151885.1 Dipodomys ordii | reverse complement strand
ACTTCTGGGCATTTACCCAAATGATCACAAACAAGGCCATACTAAAGCTACCAGCACAACTATGTTTATCACAGCATTATTCACCATAGCTAATATATGGAGCCAACCCAGATGCCGGTCAGTAGGTGAATGGATCAAGAAAATGTGGAACACATATATAAACATATATATATATATATATACATATATAATGGAATTCTATGCTTCCATCAGAAAGAACAACACTACCCCATTTGTTAGGAAATGGAAAGACTGGGAGAAAATCATTTTAAGTGAAGTAACCCAGTCCCAAAGAAATATAGGTCCCATAGTTTCCCTTATTTTCAATAATTAGTATACTCATAGTATATTCTTATCAGATGAGCTGAAAAGCTCAAAAGCCATATACATATGACCGTATAAGATGATGCTGAGTGAAATGAACCCAAGACATAGACACAAGAGGTCTGTCTTTATTGTTATTTTAAATGTACCATGTGATTTTATTTGTTGTTGTTGTTTCCTTTGTACTTTCCCCTATGGTATGTCCCCTGATGTCACTGTACTTGATTTTGGTACCCTGCATTTTGTATATACAAATGTCTAATCTGGGAAAGGAAAGGGAAATAACAAAATGCTGTAACAAGGACACAGGATGACCCACTGCAACAAGGATACCCACAGGTGTCCTTTACAACTTCTGGCAGGGGGTGTGATGGGGTGGGGTGGGGAGGAGTGGGGGAGGTGGGAGAGGGAGGGGATAGTGGGACAACAACAAGGAAGGGAAGAAGCAACAATGATCAACAAGTAATCTATTCATTGCCTTACTCATGTAACTGTAACCCCTCTGCACAGCACCTTTACAATAAAACAAAAAATTGGAGAACTTTTTAGTGTAGGATTAAAGATCACTAATAAATTATATAAGAAGGTTTAAAAGAAAGGAAATACAACCATAAACATACGTAACTCAGTTATACTAATTTACACAGCGAAAATGCAATCACTTAATATTTATTTAACCAAGTGTAATACTACTAAAACCATATTAGAAATAAAAACATGAATAGTATAAGATGGAAGTAAACTGTAATATATTTATTCCATTATAGTAAATGTGTGTGTATGTGAGTGTGTGTGTGTGTATGTGTGTGTGTTCTGGTGCTTGCATTTAGGGGCCTGGGTGCTATACCTGAGTTTTGTGCTCAAGGCTAGCCATAGCTTTACTCCCTGGATCTTCTATAGGTAAAACATAAGAGTCTGGAATTCAGGGGATAGAAGTAGAATATGACCCTACTTAGTCATCATTCTTCGTTGGTGAATTTATATTTCTTTATTGTGCTGAGAATGGTCTTGAACTCAGGCCTCTGTGGGTTTGCTTGTTTTGTTGGGTTTTTTTGCTCATAGCTAGTGCTCCACACTTGAGCCATACCTCTAGTTCCAAATTTATACTTCTTGACTCCTCAGACTTTGTGGTTCTAAAATCTTATCTCCCAAAGTGTTAGGTTTTTAAAAAGAGGTAGCCGAGTAAGAACAGCACCAGCAAGTATTCAGGTAAGGGGTGGGTTTATTCAGTAGACCTGCTGGGACCAGGCAAGGTTGGCACTCCACGTGGCTGGGAAAGGCCTGGGAATGAGAGAGAGC
>NW_012267766.1:7881-9023 GCF_000151885.1 Dipodomys ordii | reverse complement strand
AATCTATTCATTGCCTTACTCATGTAACTGTAACCCCTCTGCACAGCACCTTTACAATAAAACAAAAAATTGGAGAACTTTTTAGTGTAGGATTAAAGATCACTAATAAATTATATAAGAAGGTTTAAAAGAAAGGAAATACAACCATAAACATACGTAACTCAGTTATACTAATTTACACAGTGAAAATGCAATCACTTAAAATTTATTTAACCAAGTGTAATACTACTAAAACCATATTAGAAATAAAAACATGAATAGTATAAGTAGATGAGAAGTAAACTGTAATATAACTAAACATTTTTATTCCATTATAGTAAATGTGTGTGTATGTGAGTGTGTGTGTGTTTATGTGTGTGTGTTCTGGTGCTTGCATTTAGGGGGCTGGGTACTATACCTGAGTTTTGTGCTCAAGGCTAGCCATAGCTTTACTCCCTGGATCTTCTATAGGTAAAACATAAGAGTCTGGAATTCAGGGGATAGAAGTAGAATATGACCCTACTTAGTCATCATTCTTCATTGATGAATTTATATTTCTTTATTGTGCTGAGAATGGGCTTGAACTCAGGCCTCTGTGGGTTTGCTTGTTTTTTTTTTTTTTGCTCATAGCTAGTGCTCCACACTTGAGCCATACCTCTAGTTCCAAATTTATACTTCTTGGCTCCTCAGACTTTGTGGTTCTAAAATCTTATCTCCCAAAGAAGGTACACTTCCACCAGGGTACACATTAAGAATTTCACTAAACTTAAACTACAGTTACTAACCCTCTTGCTGCCAGTAGACCAAAACATAGAGATATGAGTTACCAATCAGCATGACAGGGGACCTAGGTCTTCATGAGGAGGTAGATCTGAGCTACACAATGAAGGTGGGGAGGAATAGGTTCAGTACTCAGGGGGTTCTGGGACATTTCTTGGTAGTCCTATGGCCAGTATCAAGTGTAAATTAAAAGGTATAGAAAACTGGCCTAGTAATCAGGAGATCAAATCTCTTGGGTGGAAGATCTGAGTCATCAAGAAAAGGACCCAAAATGGGGCACTGGTGGCGCATGTCTGTAATCCTAACTACTCAGAAGTTTGAGATCTGAGGATCACCATTCAAAGCCAGTCCAGGAAGTGAGAGAACAAGAGTAACTATCTTGC
>NW_012267766.1:7511-7831 GCF_000151885.1 Dipodomys ordii | reverse complement strand
GGACCTAGGTCTTCATGAGGAGGTAGATCTGAGCTACACAATGAAGGTGGGGAGGAATAGGTTCAGTACTCAGGGGGTTCTGGGACATTTCTTGGCAGTCCTATGGCCAGTATCAAGTGTAAATTAAAAGGTATAGAAAACTGGCCTGGTAATCAGGAGATCAAATCTCTTGGATGGAAGATCTGAGTCATCAAGAAAAGGACCCAAAATGGGGCACTGGTGGCTCATGTCTGTAATCCTAACTACTCAGAAGTTTGAGATCTGAGGATCACCATTCAAAGCCAGTCCAGGAAGTGAGAGAACAAGAGTAACTATCTTGC
>NW_012267766.1:7081-7461 GCF_000151885.1 Dipodomys ordii | reverse complement strand
TTGAGATCTGAGGATCACCATTCAAAGCCAGTCCAGGAAGTGAGAGAACAAGAGTAACTATCTTGCTCAGGCAACGTTTCATGATTAACTTTATGTCTTTGTTCTAAGCCCTGCTGGCCAAGATGTTTTTGAGAAATGTCATTGTATTGAGAGGTGTTATTATGTTGAAATTGACCAGAACCTGCACAGATTACAGAAAGAAGTTTTTTATACTGAAACCATTAGACCCTAACTACCCCTCCCCACACACACACAGAGAGATGATCTATGGGGTTCTGTAACCCCCGCTGATGCTAACCACCCTGGAATGTTACCCCTAGCCCCCAGCCAATCAGATTTGTATTCACATGTAATTCTGTGTGAACACCTGGATAATGTAT
>NW_012267766.1:0-2581 GCF_000151885.1 Dipodomys ordii | reverse complement strand
AGTTTAAATTTAAAATATAAAAGATTATGAGGTTTGGACATTACCAAAAATTTTAAAGAACTTTCACATTGTTTTAAATGGCTTTTTAAGGATTCTTTAATTTGAAAATTAGAAAATCTGGTATTTTAAAATCTAATATTTTAAAATGCATTGGCTGTTTGGGATTTAGTTCCATTGGCTAAAATTTGGGGATAAATATTAGAAATTTAAATGTAAAGGTTAGTTTAACACTGTCAAAGACCATATCTGTTTTGTTTGTTTAAAACTGTGTATTTCATTCAAGAACCAAGAGAAAAGAAAAGGGAAAAACTTAGAAGCCAACAGAAGACCTATCTTTAGGGGTCAGGGGTGAACAGGCAGAAGTGCACTTCAGCTGGCCATGCATGGTGGGACAGGCCCTGGGAGGAGTCCACGCATGGTGAAAGAGGGCAAGCTGGCACAAACGCAGTTCATCTAACCCTAAAGAGTCGGATTGGGTGCGTGCCCATTCCATAGGAGGGGCCGAGTGGCCCATCTTTGTTTTGTCCCTTTTCCTTGCAGATAGACACTGGAAACATGATGGTAAAAATTAGTGATGTGATGATCTGATTAGTATTGCTAAAACTTCCCCTTGGATGTGTTAACATTAAAATTAGGAAGGCCTTAAAAAGTTTATTTGTATAATGTGACTTGCTTTTAATGATGTTTTACAATTAGGATTTTTGTTGCTGTTGTTGTTGTTTTTTGGGTCCCATCATGGGGCCTGAACTCTGGGCCTGGGTGTTGTCCCTCAGCTCTTCAGCTCAAGGCTAGCACTCTACCACCTGAGCCACAGCGCCACTTCTGGCTTTTTTTCTTTTTGCTATGTGGTGCTGAGGAATGGAACCCAGGGCCTCAGGCATGCAAGGCAAGTGCTCTACCACTGAGCCATCTTCCCAGCTCTAGGCTGTTTTTAAAAGTTATAAAGGTGTTAAGTCTAGCTTCTTGGTACAGTTATGATGATTGTAATTTTTGCATTAAGGAAAAATTGTTATTTGAGTTTAAAATTTTAATGTGTATCTGTTTTAAACAAGCAGCCAAGAGGCAATGAGTGATGCTTGACCTCAAGATTTTAAGGGATTTTTTAAAAATGCAACTAAAAACGAAAGTATAAAGTATTAAAAGATTAATAGGAGGCTTAAAAAATTAGGAATGGATTTTTGGATATAATGTTTAAAAGTAAAGTTGTTCTTAATATTTGCCTCAAAGTGCACAAAGAAAAAATTAGGATTACCAAAAGAATTGCTATTCTAGTTTGCTCAGAGGATTCTTACAAGTTTGTCAGATGTAATTTTGGCTTTTAATAAGCTTCAAGTAAGAGCATGCTTAAAAGCTACTTCTATGTTGACCACCTTGTTGCTTTTAATTGGAGTAAAGTGGCCTTTCATAAGATTCATTGATCTGCAAACTGGTTCGAAGCCAGCCCGGGGAAGAAAAAGGTCCCTGTGAGACTGTCACCTCAAATCAGCCAGCAGAGTGCTGAAAGAGCAAGCAGAGTTGCTTTGGGACTCAAAGTGGCAGAGTGCTAGCCTTGAGCTGTAGAGCTGAGGGATAGCACTCAGGGCCCGAGTTCTAGTCCAGCGACCAGCTAAGGGAAATGCCAATGAGGCATTTATCTCAGTGTAGAAAAGACACTCCTGGGACAAGAGCGATGGAGGAGCATCCAGAGTCAGTAAGCCATTGCTTGGATGGCAGAACTGTCAGATCCTAGAGTCATTTCTGTGTGGCCCTTCAAAATTGGTCAGAGCCAGGAGGTCATGGGAAGATAGTTTGTAAGCATGCCAAATGTCCATGATTATCTACCTTATAAGGGACAGGAACTTGCCAGTCCTCTGTGATAGTAGTAAAAATCTAATGTTATAAAATGTGGGGGATAGTTTAAATCTCAACCCCTTTATGTGCCAAAAGCTCTAATTGGCAGTAACTTTTGAGCTGATACCAGCTACATGAAATTCATCTGCTCAGGAAAAAAGTTTGTAAACCTGAGAGTGTGTTTCTATTGATATCTGCCTGAAGGCCTACATAGGTAACTTGGGCATTGTTAGGGTCACTAGAGATCGCATTCCTAAGTCATCCAGAAAGATGCTTTCACAAACCAGAGTGCTAAACAAGCTACACTGCTATAGCCAGATAAAAGTTTTGTGCAGTTGTCAAAAGTTAAAATATTGTTCTTAATGACATCTAACCCTAATAGCCTCTTTGTAAAATAGGTTAAGGTTATAAGTTCCTGGCTAGGTAGGAATAACGCCCCTGAAGTCAGCTTGAAGAAGTTACAGAAGATGGACCTTCGCCCATCAACCCCCTTTAAGATCAAGAGTCCAGAGTCCGTTTTGGGAAAATGAGGCAAAATAGATAAAAATAATTAATATTGTTAACAGGTGTGCAAGTGTGGAGACTGCATCTGTCAGAGATGGTTACAAGGCTAAGCCTTCTGTGTTTATTTACAAAAATATCTGGTTAGAAAGAAAGTTGTTATTTTGGTAAATTGTCCTGGGCTATTGTATAAACAGTCTTAAAAATCTACGGGGCCACAGCCTGCCAAGCCTATGTAATGTATCCTTAA
>NW_012267765.1:12635-15712 GCF_000151885.1 Dipodomys ordii | reverse complement strand
CATCATCACCATCATCATCACCACCACCATCACCATCATCATCACCACCACCACCATCACCACCACCACCATCATCACCATCATCATCACCACCATCATCACCATCATCATCACCAACACCATCACAACCACCATCACCATCATCACCACCATCATCACAGCCACCAACATTACCACCACCATCACCACCACCACCATCACCACCACCCCAACAACAACCCCATCATCACAACCACCAACACTACCACCATCACCACCAACATCACCACCACTACTACCACCATCACTATCAACACCATCAATACCATCACCACCATCACCAACACCAACACCATCATCACCGCCACTACTACCGCCATCACCATCAACACATCACAACCACCACCATCACCATCAACACCACTACCACCACAATCACAACCACCACCACCAACAACAATACCACCACCACCACCATCACCATCATCACAACCACCACCACTACCAACACCATCACAACCACCACCACCACCACCACCATCACCATCACAACCACCACCACCATCACCACCATCACCACCATCACCACCATCACCATCAACACTATCACAACCACCACCACCACCACCATCACCATCAACACTATCACAACCACCACCACCACCACCATCACCATCATCACAACCACCACCACTACCAACACCATCACAACCACCACCACCACCATCACCATCACAACCACCAACACTATCACAACCACCACCACCACCATCACCATCAACACTATCATAACCACCACCACCATCATCACCAACAACACCACTACCATCACAACCACCACCACCACCACCACCACCATCACCATCACCAACACCACCAACACCATCACCACCAACACTAACACCAACACCATCACAACCACTACCAACACCATCACAACCACCACCATCATCACCATCTCCACCACCACCATCACAACCACCACCACCATCACAACCACCAGCATCTTCACTGCATTGCTCAGGATTCTCTTGAGGAACAGAGCCAATAGAACACACATGTGTATGGATGTATGTATGGATATATATTCATATACATGTCCATATATATTCATATATATGAATATCCATCCATCCATATACACGTGTGTATAGAGATATAGATACAGGTATATAGTATGATATACAATTGGCTTGTATGATTGGAGATGGATCACTTGCATGATGGACAGATAACCCAGGAGCTACTCAGTCCTCCCAGGAAGCTGGAAGCTCCAGAAGGTGATGGGGAGGCCGAGGGCCGAGAAGGCCCCGGAGAGTCGCGGTGCAGGTCCTCATCAAAGGCTGAAGAGGCCGTGTCTGCCATCCATGTCCACATCCACGACTGCAGACACACTGGAAAGGAGGGTGCGGCTCCCTGACAGGTGCTGGCCGTTTCCTTCTTCCCCCCGCATCTCAGCTGAGCCCCCGGCCTATTGGACAGTGTTGTCCATGCTCAGGGCAGGTTCTTCCCCCTCATTGGCTGTCCCACATGCCGATCATCCCCAGACACGCCCTCTCAGGCTCCCCAGCAGTGTGCTTTACTAATCTTTTAAACATCTCTCGATCAGGTCAAGATAGCCAGGTGCTGGTGGCTCACGCCTGTCATCTTAGCCACTCAGGAGGCTGAGATCTGAGGATCGTGGTTCAAAGCCAGCCTGAGCAGAAAAGTCCGTGAGACTCTTATCTCCAATAAACCACCAGGAAACCGGAAGTGGCGTTGTAGCTCAAGTGATAGAGCGTTCTCCTTGAGCTGAAGAGCTGAGGGACAGCGCCTAGGCCCAGAGTTCAGGCCCAAAGACCGACAAAAAAAAATTGGGTCAAGTTGACATTTAAGAGTAACCATCACTATTCTGGGGCTGAGATGTGAAGATCGCAGTTCAAAGCCAGCCTAGGCAGAAAAGTCTGTGAGACTCTCATCTCCAACCAACCACCAGAAAACTGGAAGTGGAGCTGTGGCTCAAAGTGGTAGGTAGAGCGCTAGCCTTGAGCAAAAAGAGCTCAGGGACAGCGCCTAGGCCCAGAGTTCAAGTCCCATGACCAACAACAAAAAAGGAGTAATCATTAAACAGTTGGAGCATGGTTCAAGTGGTAGAGCACTTGCCAAGCAAGTGTGAGGTCTTGAGTTCAAAATCTAGTATCGCTACACACACACACACACACACACACACAAATCATCATCATCCTCATCATCCTCATCACCATCATCATCATCCGATCATTTCATGATTATCATAAAATCACCTTCACCACCACCACCACCATTACCACCACCACCATCATCACCACCACCACCACCATCACCACCACCACCACCACCATCACCACCACCACCACCATCACCACCACCACCACCATTACCACCACCACCATCATCACCATCCCCACCACCATCATCACTACCACCATCACCATTACCACCACCACCACCATCATCATCATCACCACCACCACCATCATCATCACCACCACCACCTCCACCACCACCATCATCATCACCACCACCATCATCACCATCCCCACCATCACCACCATCACCACCACCACCACCATCACCACCACCACCATCATCACTACCACCACCATCATCACCACCACCACCACCATCACCATCCCCACCACCATCATCATCACTACCACCATTATCACTACCACCACCACCATCACCACCACCACCATCATCACCACCATCACACCACCACCATCATCACCATCCCCACCATCACCACCATCACCACCACCACCACCATCACCACCACCACCATCATCACTACCACCACCATCATCACCACCACCACCACCATCACCATCCCCACCACCATCATCATCACTACCACCATTATCACTACCACCACCACCATCACCACCACCACCATCATCACCACCATCACCATCACCATCACCACCATCATCACCACCACCACCACCACCACCACCACCATCACCATCATCATCACCACCACCATAATCACCACCATCACCACCACCACCACCACCACCATCACCATCACCACCACTACCACCACCACCACCACCACCACCACCACCACCATCACCATC
>NW_012267765.1:5541-7739 GCF_000151885.1 Dipodomys ordii | reverse complement strand
GGCCGGGTGCTGTCGGCAGCGGCTTGTTATCCTCTCTGTGTCGATACCTTCCGGTGGGTGTGCACTGAAGCCTGGGTTCAAATCCAGCTTCCAGTGTAACTTATCGCTGGAGCAGGTTCCCCGTGAAGGCCAGGAGGGGAGAGAGCTGGTGTCCCTGGCCTGCCGCCACCCCAGGGGCCCTGCCAGTCCCGGAAGAGGCACAGGACGGGCGCTGCTCCCCCGGGCAGTGGGGTGGGGCTGGGACCCCGGTGCCCGGAGCCACGCAGCCAGGACATCCCGACTGTGGTTCTTGCTGCTCAAGAGAACAGCAGAATCTTAAAAAAAAATGACTGGTGGCTTCATAGATGCAAAGTAGGCATGCTACCACTGGAGCCACACTCCCAGGCTCTTTTTGCTTCAGTTGTTCTTTTAACAGGCTCTCGCTCTCGCTTTCTTCTCCAGCCCAGCCCAGGCCGGGCTCATTCTATTCAAGCCTCTTGCCCAGCTGGGGTGACAGGCACTGGGCTCCCCGGGCTCTTTTCAGCTGGGCAGGCCTCAAACCACAAGCCTTCTGATCTGAGCCTCCACAGTAGCTAGGATTACTGGCTGCATTTGTTTTAAAATGGGGCTTGAAGGCAGGGCCTTTGGCTCTCGCTCAGCTTTTTTATGCTGGCACTGCCAGCTTCTGGCTGGTTCTCTGGAGGTAAGAGTCTCATGGATTTGTCAGCCCGGCTCAATCCTCAGAACGCAGCCTTCTGAGCAGCTAGGATGACAGGCGTGAGCCACCAGCGCCCAGCCGAGAATATTGACTTCAAGCCCTAGGAAACACGAGTGTGTCACGAGGCAGCTCTGGCGCCGGGGCCCGCTCCAGGCCTGGCGCTCCAGTCACTGGAGTCACTCCGCAGCTGCCCACCACGCACGCGAGGCCTGGCCGGCCTGGGCCCTGCGTCTTCCCCCGTCCCCAGGAGCCCTGCCTCCCCCTGAGCACTGTCCTACCGCGGAGGCCACAACTCCCTGGACAGAACCAGCCCCTGGCTGCCCTGTAACCCGGACAGCAGTGTCCTCTGCAGATGCCAGAGTGACTCAGACCCACCCATCGCCGATGCCTATGAGACCTGCCAATCACCAATGCCAATCAGACCCGCCCACCACCGGTGGTGCCACTCAGACCCGCCCATCACCGGTGGTGCCCCAGCTTTCATGCAGACTTTCAGGGCCTCTGCAGTCCATGTCCAGTAAGTCAGGCTGTCTCCACTCCCACACGTTTAAATCTCAATATGTTCATTTGAGTCTTTGAATTAATTGGTTCACTTTTGTGGCACTGGGAACTGAACCCAGGGACCGGACTTCTTAGGTAACTGCTCCAGCACTATATAGTATATTTGTCTTAAATTGCCACATAGTTTAAAACAAGATCTGTGCCCTGTCCCTGACCTCAAGTCTCCAGACAAAAGAATTCTTTGAAAAGCCCCAAAACCAGGTCGTCTGGCCATTCCCAGGAGTGTCCTCAGGAGCACAGCGTGGGGCAGAACGCCTTCCCGCTGGGCAGAACACCTTCCCGCTGGACAGAACGCCTTCCGGCTGGACAGAGCACCTTCCCACTGGACAGAACACCTTCCCACTGGACAGAACACCTTCCCACTGGACAGAACACCTTCCCACTGGACAGAGCACCTTCCTGCTGGACAGAACACCTTCCCGCTGGACAGAACACCTTCCCACTGGACAGAGCACCTTCCAGCTGGGCAGAACACCTTCCCGCTGGACAGAGCACCTTCCCACTGGACAGAACACCTTCCCGCTGGGCAGAACGCCTTCCCACTGGACAGAGCACCTTCCAGCTGGGCAGAACACCTTCCCGCTGGACAGAGCACCTTCCCACTGGACAGAACACCTTCCCGCTGGGCAGAACGCCTTCCCGCTGGACAGAACACCTTCCCACTGGGCAGAGCGCCTTCCCGCTGGACAGAACACCTTCCCACTGGACAGAGCACCCACCTTCCCGCTGGACAGAACACCTTCCCGCTGGACAGAACACCTTCCCACTGGACAGAACACCTTCCCACTGGACAGAACACCTTCCCACTGGACAGAACACCTTCCCGCTGGACAGAGAACCTTCCCGCTGGACAGAACACCTTCCCGCTGGACAGAACACCTTCCCACTGGACAGAGCACCTTCCAGCTGGGCAGAACACCTTCCCGCTGGACAGAGCACC
>NW_012267765.1:2227-2544 GCF_000151885.1 Dipodomys ordii | reverse complement strand
GCTGCCATGCTGGACGGACCTGAGTGCGGGCTCACAGAGCTGCCATGCTGGACGGACCTGAGTGCGGGCTCACAGAGCTGCCATGCTGGACGGACTCAAAGGCAGGCGCGGCAGCCTTCGCGCCTTGCTGGGCAGGTGTGCCACATCACCATGGAAACCACAACCTAGCAGGGCCCTGGGAGCAGGCAGCGCTGGTCAAAGGCTCATCTGGAATTCGGTGCCCTCAGCTCTGCCCCCCTCCCCTCCTCTCCCTCGCTGCCCCCCTCCCCTCCTCTCCCTCGCTAGGACATCCCGACTGTGGTTCTTGCTGCTCAAGA
>NW_012267765.1:0-381 GCF_000151885.1 Dipodomys ordii | reverse complement strand
CACACACAGTACCTGCACACACACAGTACCTGCACACACACAGTACCTGCCCACACAGTACCTGCACACACACAGTACCTGTCCACATACAGTACATGCCCACACACAGTACCTACCCACACACAGTACCTGTCCACACACAGTACCTGCCCACACACCGTACCTGTCCACACACAGTACCTGTCCACACACAGTCCTGCACACACACAGAACCTGCACACACAGTACCTGCCCACACACAGTACTTGTCCACACACAGTACCTGCCCACAGACAGTACCTGCACACACAAAGTACCTGCCCACACACAGTACCTGTCCACACACAGTACCTGCCCACACACAGTACCTGCACACACAGTACCTGCACACACACAGTACCT
>NW_012267764.1:28948-30279 GCF_000151885.1 Dipodomys ordii | reverse complement strand
CAGCATTATTTACCATAGCTAAGATATGGAACCAACCCAGATGCCCCTCAGTAGATGAATGGATCAAGAAAATGTGATATATATACACAATGGAATTCTATGCCTCTATCAGAAAGAATGACATTGTCCCATTTGTTAGGAAATGGAAAGACTTGGAAAAAACTAAAACTGCTTTCTATGTGAGAGCTTGTTTAGCCTCCAGCTTCTCCTCTGTCATCTTCCTATCTACCACATTTACTTGATCCATTCGTCTATTCAGTGGCACCAGGGTTGGTTCCACATCTTAGCTATGGTAAGTAATGCTGCAGTGAACATAGTTATGCTGGTAGCTTCAGTGTGGCCTAGTTTGATATCATTTGGTAAATGCCCAGGAGTGGGATTGCTGGACCATAGGGGAGTTCTATGTTTACTCTTATTTATTTATTTATTTACTCACTTATTTATTTATTTACTTATTATACATTTTTATTGTAAAAATACTGTACAGAGTAGTTACAGTTACATGAGCAAGGTAATGAGTACATTTCTTATCAAGCATTGTTGCCTCCTTCTTTGTTTTTCCCCCTCCATATGTTTAATATTTTGAGGAACCTCTGTACTGCATTCCAGAGTGGTTGACCCAACTTGCATTCCCATCAACAGTGTAGTAGTGTTCCCTTTTGGCCACATCCCCACCAGCATCTGTTATTATTTGTTCTCTTCATAATGGCCATTCTAACTGGGGTGAGGTGGAGTCTCAATGTGGTTTTGATTTGTGTTTTTTTTTATGGCCAGTGACACTGAACATTTCTTTATGTATCTATTGGCCTGTCTTATTTCTTCTCCAGAGAAGTCTCTTTTTAATTCTTTAGCCCACTTATTAATGGCTGTTTCTCTGGGGATTTGTTATTGGGGGGAGGTAATTTTTTGAGGTCTAGGTATATTTTTGATATGAGACCCTTGTCTGTTGTATGGCTAGTGAAGCTTTTCTCCCAATCTGTAGGCTTTCTATTTGTCTTGCTAGCTATGTCCTTTGCCATGCAGTAGCTCTGCAGTTGATGTGATCCCATTTATCTGGACTTTCCTTGCTTTGTTGTGTTTCTAGATTTTTATTTAGGAAGTTTTGACTTGTGCAGAGGAGCCCTAGTATATCCCTTATCCCTTACTATAATATTTTCAGGGTTCCATTTGACTCTTAGCAGTGAAAAATGTGAAGCTGTTCTGAGGCCTGCCAGCTGCAGCTAGAGTGGCATACTGCAAAGTTTCATGATGTTCTGGCAAAAGCATTCAGGTCATATGTCATAGGACCTTTATCTTCTCTTAAAGACAAATTCTTCGAGACAAAAAAAAAA